>NC_056729.1:302300630-302450630 GCF_019279795.1 Protopterus annectens
CTTTGGGAAGTCATCCATCCCTGGTAACTATCACATTGACAACACACCCCTTAGAGTTGACCCAGTAGTCAGGGACTTAGGGACACACATAGTAATCAAGCCTATGACCATCATGTGTCTACAGTGGTGAGGAAATAATTCTATGTTGCACAACTTACAAACAAAGGTATGGCATCTAAGCCCAAGGAAGTCATTGTTCCACTGTATTCGGCATTCATCAGACCTATCATTGAGTACAATACCCCCTTTGGTATGTACCTAACCAGGCATATCCAACAACTGGAATGTCCACAGAGGTTCCTCACTAAAAGAATATAGGGCATAAGTAATGTCCTATGCAGACCGCCTCAAGGCCCTATCCCTGTATTCCATCTCCTACAGGCTTTTGAGGGGAGATCTATGCCTGGAATACAAGGCATTGTCAGACCCCACTCTGATGGACCTCCTGCATATCCACAAAACAAACAGTACCAGAATTACCCACTATAGTAAAGCCCATGGCTCCTTATGCAGCAATAGCATTTCTGAAGTTGCCTCCCACAGAAAGGTTGGTATTCACTACATTTTGACACAGCTTGACATTCCCAGTAAATGAATTTTAATAAATAATAGAGAAGCTGGCAACACCACTCCAACAGTGCATTTTGAAGTAGCACATATAAAGCCACAGTATTTATAGACTCTGGGGCTCTGTCATAGAAGCTAAGACCACCTGAATCAATGTGAATGATTAAAAAATATTTTGACAACTACAAGTGTATACCATGTTTTCCTGTTTGTGAGTCCACCACTGAAGTGGGTGTCCATTATGTGATAAAGGCTGGTAAAATGGTAGGGTACACAGAGCAGGCATTACCAAAAGAAACTAAGAAGTTATATTTCTGTACAGACATTTATTCAAGCCACTCAGGGTACTCTCTATTTCTTCCTTCTCATTATTTTATGAATATACAGTGGATTGTTCTGCCTTACTAGAAGTGCACAATCAGCATAAAAGCATGCATCCACAGACCCCAGGAGTATAACCTCTATAGTTTTGAGAAAAGAGGTGGGGCTACATGATATAACAGTTACATTGTTGCACTGGTATGACTAGAGTAGTACCATAAAGAAAAATGCATGCAATTTTATTGTGCAGGGTACTGTCACCAGGAATAACACAAATGCTATCACTCCTAAACAGTGATGTGTGTGTAGCCTAATCAGTGAAATACTACATGCAGAAGCAGTGTCACCTGTGAAAGAGATATTGGACTGAAATGGGGTAGCAAGTATGAGAGGTTGGTTTTAAACATGCTGGCTGTGCATGAACTGGACCATAGTGGCAGCTTTGGAATTGAGCCGATCTGCATGGCCACTTAATTATTATCTATCATCAAAGTATATTGTTTTGTATTGTTTTACTGTACTTACAGTTTCACTACATGGCAGCTGTACTCTAGTTATACTTTCACTGATTAGGAAACCTTATAGCTTTATTGTTTAGTTGAAATACGTTAGTTCCAGCTTAACTTTAGTTTGAGTAATACATTATTAAGTATTTTCCAGTGTCATTGTATCTGCCATCATTACCAGCAGCACTGTATACTTTCTATACTGGGTCTGTTGTACCAGTTTTCTTTGACTGTGACCATGATTTCCATATATACAGATTTCCATGTTCCACCAGTTTGCTTCATGCCTGCTCTGTTTATGCTTCATTCCACTAGAAGATCATAGGATCATCTAAAGAAATACAGGAGAATCTCTCTATACAGTCATTGATACTAATATAGGAATGGACCAGTACTTGATCATATATTACTGCTAGTTGATAGTAAATATGGTATGGCCCAATATCTCTGATATACAGTGACAGTCAGTAATGCCCATACCAACATATCCTCCGTGATAACCTAAAAATTCCCAGCTAACATACCTCTCCTAATAAATGTCCATGATACACAAGGACACAATTGGATTGGGTTGCATGACTAGGCTTATTAATGCCTTGGTGGTTATTAGCCTATTATATACCTATGAACCTTTGAAGCTGAACTCCCATAATAACCCAGTTGTAAGTCCAGTGCTAACCCACATTTTCATTCTTTTGGATACAAGTTATTCTTTTAGGCCTGATAGGGCTGCCGGCTTATGAGGACATCATCATTTGAGACATTCTCAACTGAATATGCTTATATGGTACAGTTAGCTACTTGACTAAAGTCCACGTAGCCTATGTCAACTATCTCTTGCAGTCATCTGACCAAAGAATGTTCTCATTTTATCCACACTGTCCTACATCAGGAGTTCCTTTGCATCTCTGAAAAAAATCTCACATTCATGCATGGCAATCAGTACCTGAAAAGTAACACAACCTTGAAAGAGAAACAATGACAGCAGTGGTTACTTTTAGCAACAAAGGGCATGGGCAGCATAGTGGGCTCTCATAACATGGTTCCCTTCCCCACAAATGGTGCAACCCTGGAGGATATTCACATTAGTCAGAGGGATTTGTGGGGTGCAGTCACCCACAACACCTAAGACAACCTTTACAGAATAATTTGAGTAATGGGAGTTATTCATAAAGACAAAGTATGTCAAGGAGTTAACACTTGACTAATACAAATAACTAATACTAAAGAACATTAACATAGAGGTAAACGACTCCCCTTGCCCCTCACTATTTTAAGCTTCCTCTTCCAAGGCTACATATTTTTTTGGGACAAGCATATGAGTACTTGCCATAAACTCTGAAGTTGTGCGAGTTCAGAGTGGGCTTATTCAAGTAGTAGGACTGTGGGTAGATCAGTCCCTACATGGGGTGCATCAGGACTGGTGAGGTGCATTACTGTTCTTTCTTTCTTTTTATTTGTCAGGTTATTTCACATTTATTTTTTTATATCACTTTTCAACAGCTTGCAGGTGCCCTTTGTGTTTGGTATGTTATTTTTCAATGACGTGAGTCAGGATTCTAAAACATCCTTTTATAATTCTATTGCAAGCCCTGATTCCATTGGGTATGGTGTTTGTTAGACAGGAGAAATGCATTTCATCCACTTTCTGAAAATCTGTAGTGATGGCACAGTGAGCTTTTAGGTTGCATATGATTTGTAATGCAATGTGGTAAGTTGCATAAAAAGCAGAAAAGAAAAAATACTGTGCCTGGAGAGGTCAGAGTTTACAGTACTCTTGAATAAGCTCACTAAAATTCCTTCTGGGTGGTACCCATGCTGAACAGTTTTACAGATAACCTCCCTGAAGCACTGTTTATACATAAGGACCAGGGTTAATTCTTTCACAATGTAGAATAGCCTGTCACATGCCTACTATTGAAAGTTGACTTAGCTGTTGAGTGGTTACAGTGTAACAGTAGCAGTGGTTACAATGTAACAGTGCACCTTTTTTTCTGTCACATTCTGATTCATCCTCCTCCACCAACAGTAATGCATCCTGTACTGCTCATCTAAGGACATAATTGTGGTGCCCTTTTCTCATATAACAAACAACAGTAGGACCCACCACTGCAATAAACAGAAGGGGACATTATGTAAAAGCACATCAACAAGCAGTAAAATGCATTACATCTTTTCCATTAGATGTACACCCAAACAACTGTGCTGCAGAAAATATTCAAAAAAATCACATTTGTGCCTCCAAAGTGAAAGATGAAAAACAAACAAACAAAAAAAAAAAAAAAACAGTAGCTCATATAAGCACTTCTTCCCTACATTTCAAAGTGTAGTGATATGGTTTTACTATCAGCATGGGGCTGTAAATAAAAGAGCACACAGAGGAAACTGTTAGCATTTCCTGAAGTGTTAAATTACCCTTCCCCCAAGGTACTGAAACCTGAGCCCTCAGACTAAAAGCTGCCTAAATGTAAACAATAGGATCACCTGACCTACCAGCTTAATCAAAACAATGAGAGCTGCAGGGAATCTTGACACTCTCCCTTTAAGGTACTTTTTTACCAGTGGTGCTCCTCTAAGTTCTCTTTAACACTCAATATGTATATTAAGCAAAATGTATCCAGTGTGTAACAAATAAGCTCTGGCACTGATTTTCACTTTCATTTATCCAACCTTTTATTCACATTTCCTTTTTTCCCAAAAAGACTAAATTTACACATACTGCTCTTGTTTTCTTCTTCAGCTATTCCTCGATTTCCCAGACAATATCTTGTTTTTTTATGTCTCTGTTACTAAGGTCAGTGGCGGATCCATGAATTTGCAAAGGGGGGGGTACAGTCCAGTTAGTTGACTACTACTACTACTACTTAGTTGGTAGGAGTCGGAAAGTGGGGCACGGGGTTTGGTGGTTGTAGAAAGAGAACCTTAAGATGCTCTAACATCATGTCTGAAAAGACAGCAGTATAAATTTGGTTGCACATGATGCTGTGGATGTGTTCATGTTGTTTTCTTAACCATCTTTTATTTTTCTCTCCGTGTATCCACTTAAGACACTCATAGCATAATACATCAACATCAAAATGCAAAGGAAGTAAGACAGCTTCATAAAGTTGCCATATTATATTGGCATACATCATCTTATCATATTTATTTGTTTTTCCTCTCATTTAGTTAAAATTCAGGATGATGCTATCCTCTTTGAAATAGCACATAATGTTTCCACAGGATTTAACAGGTTTTCACTAACTCGTGCATTTGTATTTTCACTGTCCCTTAATTTATGCACTGTGACCGAGACAACATATTATACATCTCACTGATATAGTGTGCCATTATATTTTCAGAAAGGCAAATGATGTTCCAGCCAAAGCTACAGTAATTTCCTATATAAATCAAATCATGTTTGCAATGCAAATCAAATTATGTAGTGTGTTTTATAACCAGCAAACCACAATGTTAGAACTCTTTCAGTTTTTTTTAAAGAAATGCTTGTTTTATAGTCATGACTCCCGATTCTAAAAAGCTTGGCTGTATACGCAGGTTATCCATTACAAAATGTCCCTACCTTATAAACCTAGTGCATTTACTGGTTCTTTCTCTGGGGAAAGGGAAGGCTTTATACCTTCCACTGACAGCATTAAATAGCACTAACAGCTTGACTGAATAAAAATGACCTGCCCCTGTGGACTAGCTGCCCAATAGTTCACTGCCATCTTTGACACAGTATTGAACCATTTCAAAGGAAGTCTCCAGTAAAGTGATACAGCAGCAACATGTTTGGGGGATGTTTCCCTTCCTTTCTTGACTTTATCCAATTATCTTTTTTTTTGCTCTACAAGACATTATGCCTTTTAATTTATTTTTATATTTAAAGTTGTGTGGATGTTTTTAGACACCCTGCAGCATACTGAACTAAAAGTATAGTATACTACAAAAATGATACTGTCTCTCAGCAAAAAGTTGTAGATATTGATATCCTATCTGATCTGTTTGCACTATCCACTGGTTTTGCAAATATATTTTAAAATAATACTGTAGCTGTAAACTTCAATGTATCCAACAAAAACTGCAATAATGACCATTTATGCATAAAGTTGAGAAGTTTACTTGCCAACATCCACTTACATACACAACTAAGGGATTCATTCAGCATTTTCTATCATGATATTAAGTCACACAATGTTTTCTTTCATAACATAAACATTACTTTATCTTTTTTACAAAAAAATATGTTTACAGTAAAAAAGTTCTCCTACATTATGATTTCAATGCAACAAATAACTCAAAAATGT
Organism: Protopterus annectens; assembly: GCF_019279795.1. Classification (NCBI taxonomy): domain Eukaryota; kingdom Metazoa; phylum Chordata; order Ceratodontiformes; family Protopteridae; genus Protopterus; species Protopterus annectens. The sequence goes on from NC_056729.1 coordinate 302,306,314, forward strand.
GCACAGTAAATTTTTACTCTATGAATGCTCAGTCCAGAAAAGTACAGTTTTGTACCTACCATAAATGTAGATGTTCGAAGATCCACATTGCTGCAGTCCTTACTTATGGGTAGTCTGCTGTCCTCGGTCGGCCCGAATACCAAAGTATTAGGCTGACGTCGGTCATGGGCGCCTAGATCTGACATCAGAGCGTCAGGGTATAAAGGCGCATGATCGACGTCATATCCTCAGTCTTTTCTTGCCCCAGATGTCAGAAGGCCAAACCAGAAAGGCCACAGCCAAAAACAGAATACCTCCCAAAAAATGCCCAACAACAACCATCACCTAAAGCATAGCACCAAGTCAAACTACAGTGGGGAAGGAGGGAGGGTAAATTGACTGCAGCAATGTGGATCTTCGAACATCTACATTTATGGTAGGTACAAAACTGTACTATGTTCTTCATCTCACATTGCTGCAGTCCTTACTTATGGGTAGAATCCCAAAGCAACGGGAAAGGGAGGATGGTAAAAATCATAAAGCATTAGGGGCCGCTAAAATGCCCTGTAAAATTGCAGTGGCAAATCCAGCCCTACACTTAGAATAAAGAGGAAGGTGGTAATGTTTAGAAAAGGTATGCACTGAACTCCAAGAAGCTGCCTCCAAAATGTCTTTTGTAGCTACCCCCCTTAGAAAGGCCGTAGAAGTAGCAGTAGCCCTAGTGGAATGAGGCCTGATTCCAGCAGGAATCTCCTTACCATGATGGGAATAACAGAAAGAAATACAAAACCCAATCCATTTAGAAATAGTTTGTTTTGAAACAGGTTTACCCTGTGAACCCAAAGCAAAAGAAACAAACAATTGCTGAGACTGTCTGAACTCCTTGGTTCTGCTCAAATAATAACGCAACTGCCTGTAAATATCCAAAGTATGCAAAATTTTCTCCTCTTTATTTTGGGGGTTTGCATAAAAAGTAGGCAAATGAATAGTTTGATTTAAGGCCACACTAGAAACCACTTTAGGCATAAAGGAAGGATTAGTATGCAAAGATACCCTATCCTTATGAAAAATCAGGAAAGGCTCCACTGCCATGAGGGCCTGTAATTCAGAAACCCTTCTTGCAGAGGTAATGGCCAACAAAAAAGCAGTTTTCCATGACAAATACTTTAACTCAGCAGTAGCTGCAGGCTCAAAACGTTGTAGAGTAAGTTTTTCCAACACAAAATTGAGATCCCAAGCAGGAGTATGATCTCTACGTGGGGGTCTTATATTCTTTGCCCCTCTAAGAAATTGCTTAAACCAAGGATGAGAGAATAAAGGAGGGTCACAATCATAGTGAGCAGAAATGGCTGCAGCATGAACCTTTATTGAGGAGAAAGACGAACCCTTGTCCAATAGCTCAGTAAGATATTGAAGAGCAACACTTAAATCAGGTTTGGAGACATCAAGGTCCTTTCCTTTGCTCCAAATAAAAAATCTCCTCCATTTATCAGCGTAAACTTTCCTGGTACTAGGCCTCCTGGCCTCCAAAATAACATTCAAAACTTGTTGTGGAAGCTGAGACCTTCCAGAGTCTAAAACAGAATATGCCAGGCTGTTAGATGCAGAGACTGAATCTTGACATTGAGGAAGTGACTGTCCTCTTGTGACAAAAGGTGCGGAATCAAAGGCAGAGGCCATGGAGGTTCTCGTACTAAACTCCTCAGTAGTGGGTACCAGTGTTGTCGAGGCCAATCCGGTGCTATCAAAATCATGGTTGGCTTGTCTTGTCTGGCCTTCAAAAGTACCTTGGGAAGAAGAGGCAGAGGTGGAAAGGCATATACATGCAGATTGTTCCAACTGAATGATAGAGCGTCCACCTTCCAAGCTGTGTGATGAAACATTTTTGTGCAAAACTTTGGCAACTGGTAATTTAGTGGAGAAGCGAACAGATCTATGTCTGGAGTTCCCCATAACACTGTCAACTGTTGAAATACATGAGGATCCAATTTCCACTCGTGAGGATCCACTATTTGTCTGCTCAATACATCTGCTAAGGAGTTCTGTGCTCCTGGTAGAAACCTTGCCTGAAGATTGAGGTGTAGATTGAGAGCAGTTTCCCCCCAGAATCATCGCTTGCCTGCAAAGAGGGTAAGAATGGGTTCCCCCCTGCTTGTTGATGTACCACATGACAGTAGTGTTGTCTGTTTGAATCAACACCTGCCCTGGGTGAAGTAAATCTTTGAAAGCCATCAATGCAAACTGGACTGCTAACATTTCCTTCAAGTTGATATGCAAATGTTGGAGTTTGACAGGCCACGTGTTTTGCACCCATTTTCCATTGAGGTGTGCTCCCCAAGCCTTGTCCGAGGCATCTGTCGTTAGAATCTGACTCGCCTCTGGCCGGGTCACAGAGTGTCCCTTGTTTAGGTGACATTCCTGAGCCCACCACAAAAACTCCTTCTGAATGCAAGGTATTATCTGAATGACAGTGTCTAGATCTTGGCAGTGCTGTGTCCACACATTTTTGAGATACCATTGAAGCTTCCTCATATGCAATTTGGCATTGGGAAGCACCAGAATACAAGATGCCATGAACCCCAAGGCTTGAAGGACTGTCCTTGCAGTCAGCCTGGACCGTAGAGACATTTGCTGGAAATAAAGAGAAAGGCTTCTTTGTTTGTCCGGGGTCAAAAGGCCATCTGGGAAGCTGTATTCAGTCTCACACCCAGAAAGCACATGTCCTGAGAGGGTACTAGACTGGACTTTGTTTCGCTTCACAGAATACCCTAGGCATCCTAACACTGCCATCACATACTGTAGATGATGAAGAAGTTCGTCCTTTTCTTGTGCAATAATCAGGCAGTCGTCCAAATAAGGATAAATCTGTATTCCTCTTAGTCTGAAAATGCTATCACTGGAGCCAGAACCTTTGTGAACACTCTGGGCGCAGTAGATAAGCCAAAGGGCAATGCAGAGAACTGATAATGTAAATTTCCAGCCCGAAAACACAGGTACCTCCTGCAACTGGGCCTGATAGGAACATGAAGGTAAGCCTCTTTGAGATCCAGAGTAACCATCCAGTGATCTTTTCCCAACAGAGGTAAAAGTTGTTGTAAAGTCAGCATCTTGAACTTTGGAATGTCCAGGTAAGTGTTGAGGATAGATAAATCCAAAATTGGTCTCCACGTGTTCCCTTTCTTTGGAACTAGAAACAGGCGAGAATAAAATCCTAGGCCCACTTCTGACAGAGGAACTGGCTGTATAGCTCCTATTTGAAGAAGTAAAGAAATTTGTCTGTGAGCCTCTATCCTTTGCCGAGGAGGGACGACTGGCATGCCTTTGAAAGGAGGCATGGTGTGGAAATAGAACTTGTAACCTCGGTTTATAATGTCCAATACCCATTTGTCCTGGGTGACTAAATGCCAATTTTGCTTGAAAAGAGCCAACTTTCCTCCCAAAGGAGCTGCCCGGCAAGAAGAATCTGGCAGCTGAAAATGCAGGTCATTGGGCCTGTTTACGAAAGGACTGGCCCCTGCCCTCACCAGCAGATTGAGCAGGCGAACTCCATTGTCTCGGCCTGAAGGTACTTTGAGCTCTGCCCCTACCACGCCTAGATCTACCCCTAGACTGAGAATCAGAAGTAGGGTACGCCCACCCTTAGTAGGCCAATTTCTACTAAACTTTGGAGGTTGTACCTGCAAAAATCTTTAACAGTCTGCATAGACTTAGCCTTGTCTTCCATTTTCTTTAAGACTGACTCCACAGGAGGACCAAACAAAACTTCAGACTGTAAAGGGGCATCCAGAATTCTAGACTTAACATGCTCAGACAAATTCTGATCCTTAAGCCAGGCGTGCCTTCGAATAACTGAACCGGAGGCAGCCACCCTAGAAGAAGCCTGTAAAGCATCAAAACCACATTGCAAAGAGTGCTTACCCACCTGTTCAGAAACATGCACTAAATCCTGCAATTCTTTACACTCTATGCCCTCTGCCAAAGCATCCACTTTAGATCTTAGCTGAGAAAGGAGGAAATTCTGATACTTCAACATATGAAACTGGCAGTTCAAAGCTCTCATTGCTAAAGTAGAAGAGGTATACACCTTCTTACCCCATCTATCCAAAGCTCTAGCTTCCTTATCCAGAGGAACCGGATTCTTAACAACAGAGGCTCTAACACCCTTAGGCCCCTGACTAATAGTTTCTGGGTCCGCCCTAGGACTCTTATACAGATATTTATGAGCCTCAGGCACCCTGTAATACCTGTCCGGTTTAACTGGGGCAGGAGGCACAGAATCTGGATTAAGGGAAGCTTCCGAGAAAACATCTGAAACAACATCCAAAACCGGAGGTATAGCTAAGGGTCTATGCTGTGGTAAAAACAAGAACTCCCTACGCCTCTTCCGGGAATCAGAGTAATCCTGTCCCTCCCACTTAAAATGCTCCCTCATGGAATGCAGAGTTTCTGAAAATGAAAAATCCTCTGGAGGAGAAGCAGAAGGAGTGGAATCCTCTGCATCAGAATCAGAATAAGGAGGGAACTCTTGAATGTCCTCAGTAGAAGACTCTGAACCATCTGAGGCCTGCTCCAAACTTTCCAACTCTGGCTCCATCCTGGGCCTCTTATCAGGAGGGGGCATAGAACCTCTAATTAAAGTAATCAAATCCTCTGCCATTTTAAGCATGTGCTTTTTAGGCACAGACCCTGAAGAACCAGAACTGACACCAGAGGAAGGCAAAACAGACCTGCCCTTAGAAGGAGCCTTAGAAACAATAGCAGAAGGCCTAACCACCTTAGGCATAGAAGGGAGAATGGTAACCTGAGAGGCCCCTTCAGCCTGGCCTGCCTCCTGAGAGGCCACATCTTGTAAAATCAAAGTTTCCCCCTGTGACTCAACAGAAACTTCAGCCGGATCCACCTGTTCAGCTGTAGCTTCTAAAGGTCCGGCGTCCAAAACGGACGAATCATCCTGCCTAGGCTTTAAAGATTTGTCTTTGCGCTTCTTAGTAGAAGCAGGCGTCGGAACATCCGACGGCATATTATAATTACACCTCTTGCCAAAGACTAACCTAGCGCAATCTAACCTCCGTTTTATAGTGCGCTTATTAAACCTAGCACAAAACCGACACCCGACTACATCGTGCTCCGGTCCCAAACAAGGAATACAAAGCGAGTGGTAATCCCTATGCGGTATCTGTTTCCCACAAGAAATACAATTATTCACTTTTTCTGACATCCGGTAAGTAACTGAGGCAAGAAAAACAAAAATATTCTAACGGGGTACTTAGCCCAACTTGGTATCGGTCTGAAACTCCGAAAACGAAAAATTTCAGAACGCCGAACGGCACTTGCAACTCTGCTTCTGCATCGGACCATGCGGCAAAAAAGACTGAGGATATGACATCGATCATGCGCCTTTATACCCTGACGCTCTGATGTCAGATCTAGGCGCCATGACCGACGTCAGCCTAATACTTTGGTATTCGGGCCGACCGAGGACAGCGGACTACCCATAAGTAAGGACTGCAGCAATGTGAGATGAAGAACATCAGTGTATTGTGGATGTTTATAGCAATAACCCACGCCTGGGTGTGGGTAATGCTGGATTTACCCACGGTTGGTGTGGTTTGGTCACGAGGGCGAAGCCAGAATGACCAAACAAAGCCAACCGTGGGTAAATCCAGCACTACCCACACCCAGAAGTGGGTTATTGTTATTATACAATGACATTGTTTAAGGAAAAAAATAATTACTTTTCTTAAATAATGGCATTGCATAATGCCTCCTTGCTGCCATTCCGCAGCTGTCTGGTATTCTGCAGCAGTTCTGATGTACTGCGCATGCGCATGCCTACGCAGTACATCAGAGCTGTGGGCAAAAGAAACGGAGAAAGCAAGATCTCCGTTGCTTTCTAAAAACTGTTTGGCTATGTTAAATGAGTTTAACATAGCGAGGCAGCTTTAAAAAAAGCAATGGATAATATGCGTTGCTTTTTTAAAGCTGTCTCACTATGTTAAACCCATTTAACATAGAGAGACAGTTTTGCAAAAAGCAACGGAGAAAGCAAGATCTCCGTTGCTTTTTAAAAACTGTTTTGCTATGTTAAATGAGTTTAACATAGCGAGACTTTAAAAGCAACGGAGAATCTCCGTTGCTTTTTTAAAGCTGTCTCGCTATGTTAAACTCGTTTAACATAGCGAGACAGTGTGAAGCAACGGATATCTTACGTTCTCCGTTGCTGAAAAAAAAAGAGTTATAGTAATGGAAAAAGTCCGGGCGACCGGACCTTTTTCCATTACTATAACTCTGATTTACAACGTGCACGCTGAGACCAATCAGCGTGCACGTTTTTGAATATTTAATGGGGGGGGTCATTGTAAATAGGACAGTTAAGGCCCCTCTGACAACACAATTACTACCATCTGTATTACTTACAGTTCACAACATACATCACCCTTCCTCCTTTCACGTAACTTATACTGGATCCTAACAAATGCCTCGATATTATAGTTATGAAAAAAGCCAAGGGCAGAGTCAAATGACGTCAGCATTAACCAGCAGCCATAAGAATAAAAAAAAGAGAAGCACTTTTTACTCAGGGCAACTCTTCTTAAAAGGATAGGTCTCAGCTTTCATTTGCCAGAATGGGCAACCCTACCTATTATTCTGTGGAAGAAATAGGCAAAATGTCGAACACTTTCACAAGCAACATCAGCTAGGAAGCTCACAGCTAGGATAACATGTGCCACGTTATGCTTATAGAAAGTTCTCTTGATGAAGCAGTCAGTGTAATTTACCATACATATTTGTTTGAAAAAAGAATCAAGAATGAATATGTGACTTAAGCTTTCATAGCGGGAGAGTGTGGAACATGGAATTTTAAGGTTCAGCGTGAGGAACACTTTGCATAATGAGGTGCAGTTGACAGGTATATTGCCAAGTACTCCAATTTTAAAAAAAGAAGTAAAGGAGTCCACCGCCCACTCAGCATCTGCATTCTAAAACATTTTTTGTAACCCCTACAGTACTTGAGTCATGTAAGCATACGCTCACGTAAGTAAATAATGCCAAAGTTTTGCACCTGCAGCAACTAACTAAGCCAGTTCTCCTTAAAAACACACACCCTCTTAGTTAAGGGGCTTAGAATACTGCTTCAGTTTCACCAAGTGTTAAGACGTCAGCCCAAATGAAGTATCAATATACCCCCATCATATAAGGCAGATAAGTCAATATTAAACCACTATGCCAGAAAATATACAAGTTATGATGCCCCAGCTGTCTCATTAGCAAACAGCTTGGATGTTCAAAAAAGTGGAATCCAGTGACATGCATGCCACTCACACACATAACTAGCAAAGACAAGAATTCAGTAATTGAACAGAGAGAAACAGCAACAGTTGACATGATATCCAACCTTATGTAAAAAATGGAAAAAAGGGAGTTGATGATGATGACACCAGTAAAAATATTTCCACATGAATTCATTTCTGCGATTTTCCAATATGAGGAATTTTGTACAAATCACACCATGCTGGAATTTAGCAACTCAAGTGCACTGGTTCTAAAATTATAATTTGTAAACTACCATTTCAATTTGTTAATCATCTGTCTCCACTGTGCCTTGTGACAGTTCAGCATAAAGTTTCTCTCATCTATCTCAAAGCCTCCAGACTTGCAGAGTAGTCAAACCATCCTAAGCAGCCTGACAGCTTTATAACTTTTCCAACATGAGTGGTTTAAAATCATAATCTGTGCAACGTCAGAGATCATTTTAAATATATTCCTGCTTTTTAATTTTAGCACCAAGACACACTAAAACCAGTACAGGAAAGGGTATGACATTGTAATGTGAAAGCTTTTGTCTCCTTCCTCACTGCATTTAACTTTACAGTGAAACTGCAACAAGTTTTTAGTACAAGAAATTGTGCAGTGCATGACTGGGTACAACGTAACCATGAGCAACTAGCCAGCCTAATGATGTAAAGAGATAAAGCCCCAACTACTGGAGTTAATTTGGCACACCACATTCTAAAACTAAAGTGCTGCCACTGTAATCTTTTAAATGACTTACCTTACGTTCCAAGACAGTTATTTTTTTCCTTTTAAGCCAGCAGCAGCCTCATCCACATCAGGTGTCAAGACTTCTCTTGGTTCTCCCAAACAGGATAGCAGCGGGTTATGTTGAATTAGCAGCATTTGGTTCACAGAAATTTTTACGATAGACTATGTCATGTTCAAGGATAAAACTGCCTCAAGGCCTCAAAATGTTAAGAGCCAGTTAACTAAACACGTATGAGGCCAACTTTAAATTGGAACTGGACAGAATGACCACAGATTTTAAATGCTGTGGTTATAATAACTCATTATTAAGACATACAGCAGATGAAGCTATTATGGAAAGAACAGGCAAAGCAAGACCCCACTTTTCTAGTAATACTAGCCATGTTAATTTTGGTCCTAATTCTATTAAAATAATAATATACGCTATGTCATGACATATAATCCTAGATCAGAGGGTGTTAAGAACATTATTAGAAATAATTGGGGTATTCTTAAAAACATGCCTAAGATAATCAGAATAGTTGGAGAGCCCCCATGTTCTTATATTGTACTTGTCCGAATTTGAAACAAAGATTATAAGGACTTTAAAAATAATAAAAAGTTGAACATAAGTAGAAAACAGGGTACATTTCCTTGTTGTAGTTGTATATGCTGTGCTGATATAAATACAAGTTGTGAATTTATACATCCTAACACTAGGAAGAAATATACTTTCAGGTGTTTTGCAACTTGTAATACTGCTGCCATTGTGTATATGACATGCTGCAAAGTGTGTCAAGCATTCTACATAGGGAAATGCACAAGAAGGTTGAAGGACAGAATCATTGAACACAAATCTGAAATACGTAGAGAGATGTCAACTAATGCTTTACGTAAGCATATGAGGGAGAAAGGAAGTACACATACATTTAACTTTAGAGTGACTGACATCAGACAGAAGAAAAAAAGGGGGGGTCTTAATAATGAGTTAGAAGTATGTGAATACTCATGGATCACACTTTTAGAAGCTGATTGTTTTCCAGGTTTAAATACAGCAGTAAGCATTAAACCTATTTTAAAAAGAAGACAGTTAACTTTGAAATAACATCTTGTGTGGATAGGTCTTAGTTAAATGTTTTACTTATTTAATGGCTATACTGACTTTGGGTGGCAGTGAAGAGTTATCAAATAGCTGGGTAACTACAGCAGAGCTAGTAATGGAGATGGCTAGAAAGGTTCTTGGTATGACATCTGGACAGAGGAAAGACGACAAGGAGACATGATGGTGGTAGAATGAGGAAGTACAGGAGAGTATACAGAGAAAGAAGTTGGCAAAGAAGAAGTGGGATTGTCAGAGAGATGAAGAAAGTAGACAGGAGTATAAGGAGATGAGGTGCATGGCAAAGAGAGAAGTGGCGAAGGCTAAGGATAAGGCATATGAAGAGTTGCATGAAAAGTTGGACACTAAGGAGTGAGAAAAGGACCTGTACCGATTGGCTAGACAGAAGGACCAAGCTACGAAAGATGTGCAGCAGGTAAAGGTGATAAAGGATAATGAAGGAAACATATTCACAAGCAAGGAGAGTGTGTTGAGCAGCTGGAAAGAGTACTTTGAGGGGTTGATGAATGAAGAGAATGAGAGGGAGAGAAGGTTGGATGATGGGATAGTGAATCATGAATTGCAGTGGATTAGCAAGGAGGAAGTAAGGATAGTTATGAAGAGGATGAAGAACGGAAAGGCTGTTGGTCCAGATGGCATACCTGTGGAAGCATGGAGGTGGTTAGGTGAAATGGCAGTGGAGTTTTTAACTTGATTGTTTAATGAAATCTTGGAAAGTGAGAGGATGCCTGAGGAATGGAGAAAAAGTGTTTTGGTACCGATTTTTAAGAATAAGGGTGATGTGCAGAGCTGTAGTAACTACAGAGGGATTAAATTGATCAGTCACAGTATGAAGTTATGGGAAAGAGTAGTGGAAGTTAGGTTAAGAAGGGACATGATGATTACTGATCAGCAGTATGGTTTCATGCCAGGAAAGAGCACTACAGATGCAAGGTTTGCTCTGAGAGTGTTGATGGAGAAGTACAGAGAAGGTCAGAAGGAGTTGCATTGTGCTTTTGTAGACTTAGAGAAAGCATATGACAGGGTGCCTAGAGAGGAGTTGTGGTATTGTATGAGGAAGTCGGGAGTGTCAGAGAAGTATGTAAGAGTGGTACAGGATATGCACGAGGGTAGTGTGACAGCGCTGAGGTCTGCGTTGGGAGTGACAGATGTGTTTAAGGTGCAGGTGGGATTACATCAGGGATCAGCTCTGAGCCCTTTCTTATTTGCAATGGTGATGGACAGGTTGACAGACGAGATCAGACAGGAGTCCCCATGGACTATGATGTTTGCAGATGACATTGTGATCTGTAGTGAGAGTAGGGAACAGGTGGAGGAGACCCTGGAGAGATGGAGATATGCTCTAGAGAGAAGAGGAATGAAGGTCAGCAGGACTAAGACAGAATATATGTGTGTGAATGAGAGGGAGGATAGAGGAATGGTGAGGATGCAAGAAGTAGAGGTGGCGAAGATAGATGAGTTTAAATACTTGGGATCAATAGTTCAGAGTAATGGTGAGTGTGGAAGAGAGGTGAAGAAGAGAGTACAGGCAGAATGGAGTGGGTGGAGAAGAGTGTCAGGAGTGATTTGTGACAGACGAGTACCTGTAAGAGTGAAAGGGAAGGTCTACTAGAGGGTAGTGAGACCAGCTATGTTATATGGGTTGGAGACAGTGGCATTGACAAAAAGGCAGGAATTAGAGCTGGATGTGGCAGAGTTAAAGATGTTAAGATTTGCACTGGGTGTGACGAGGGTAGATAAGATTAGGAATAAGTATATTAGAGGGTCAGCCCAGGTTGGAAGGTTTGGAGACAAAGCCAGAGAGGCAAGAATACGTTGGTTTGGACATGTGCTGAAGAGGGATGCTGAGTATATTGTGAAAAAGATGCTAAGGATGAAGCTACCAGCTAACAGGAAAAGAGGAAGGCCTAAGATAAGGTTTATGGATGTGGTCAGAGAGGACATGCAGGTGGTTGGTGTGATAGAGCAAGATGCAGAGGACAGGAAGAAATGGAAACAGATTATCTGCTGTGGCGATCCCTAACGGGAACAGCAGAAAGACGATGAATGGCTATACTGACTTTTAGTAACATTTTATCTGTATCTGTGTCTTTAAACTGAAGTGCTTAATACAACTGTGCCATGTGATTAGTCTTATGGTTTGAATTTAATATCTAAATGAAGGCATTTGATCTTTTTTTTTTTTTTTTACACACTGATGAAAGGTTAATCCCAAAAGCTTTGTGACCCTTTTCCTGTTTGGAATAAATGCTGCAGTTAACCTCAATGTTTCCAGGCTTTGGATATTTTTACTACTGTTTTGCATTTTGTATCCTGCCTGGTTTACCTACGTGCTGTTCTTGTTTTTTAGTATATATTTTATCCTCAGCTTACTTTTCTGTTTTAGACTCATTCAATTTCCAGTATAAACTATGCTGAAAGTCTGATAAATGTTAAATCAAATTTGTTTGCACTTACCACATTTTCTTTTTGCAGCAATGTTAAATGTCAAACTAAATTATTGTCTTTGTTTTATGCCTTAGTTAACCTTTAATCAGTATGAAGTTTTGGTGCCTGCTCTGCAGGCATACAGTGAGTTAAATGTCCTAGCCCAGGCTAAATGAATTGGCTACCTTCCAGTGTATTCTATATCATTCTGCCCTGTATGCGTCTGCAAGTACATCTAGTATTGCTTCATGTAATTACTGATAGTATACTTTAACCTCAACTAAATTTGTGCCCTGGACTCTGGATATTTTACTTCTTGAAATAAAACTACAGCTTTTCATTGATTTTCTCTCAGTATGCAGGCTTATGGTGACGGTGGACATTTATAAACAATTTTTCTCTTTGGAACAGTGCTAACTTTCAAACCAGAGTCAGCTATCTTATTGTGTGTTCCTTCATCCCTTCCCATATAAACCTACTGATCCATGCGACTCTGCTCAGGTCTCTCTGACTGGAGTTTGTATGTTTTAACCTTAGCTCATTTTTCAGCTCTGGACTTTAGGTACTGCACTTTCTAATATAAGACTGCAGCTTTTTTCTCTCACTATAGAACCATGCTGAAGATCTGCTTTAATAATAAAAAATCTATTGTAAATGTCACTAAACTTTTGAAACTAATTTAAAGTCCACATCTTTTGCTTCTGAAAAGTTTCCATCATCATAATTGTTTTTGTTTAGTCTGCAGGCATGCTCCTGATTAAAGTTACAGCTTCATATAGACAGCTGACAACCTTATTTTATCTCTTATTGTTTATCTGTGTTTTGCTGGGGTCTAGTACAGATGCTTGCATGCTAGTAGTTGATAATACACCTGCTTGATGCCACTTGCTTGAAAACGCAAGTGGTCGACCTCCCAATAGCCCGATCTCCAGTTTCTATATAGCCCTTCTAACACCTGATCCTATTCACTGTATAGCATTATCAGAGCCCTAACTCTAACCTTGAAATTCCCACCCAGTTCCCAACCTGATTCCTTGCTCCCTTACACAAAACAGCACTTTGTCCCCCACTGCTAAAACTCCAACCCCCCCCACCCTAAACATAAATTCCCAGATTGCTCCCTAACCCTAAAACTCCTTTCCCACTCCTTAACCCTAAAACTGTCTTTCTGCTCTTTTGCTATAAAGTCCCACTCTGTAATCCTAACCCCCTCCCACTCCTTAATCCTAAACTCCTGCTCCAGCTCCTTAATCCTAAACCCCCTTCCTGCTTTCTCCCTACAGCTGCTTCCTGAACTCAAATTTAAGTTCACAGGTGAGTAGTTCACCCTTTCCATGGCTCCTTGCTTGAAAGTTTATTTGAATTTGTGCACAAACAACAACCTACACTAGCTACAAGGTGCTCATGTCCCTGGCTTCAAGACAGTTATTTTTGAATGCTTGGGACTCGAAAACCTATAGTAAATCCATTTTGCTATACGTTAGTAATGGAATATGCCCTTCATACTTCATTCTGTCAGTCTACTGTATTCCCCTTTAGTCTACTGTATACTATATTCTACATGATTATAGTTTTTCACATATTTTAATATCTCACTTTGTTATTCCCCACTGCATGATCTTAAAGGGGAAATATACCATATCCAGCTCTATATATGGTCAGAGTATAATGTTCTTCTTCTCTTAGCTAGCTCTTTCCCCTTCTAGCCGTTTCCTCATACCGGATTTTATTAGGTCATTATTGAAATCTCAGGAGTCCTAATGTCAAGTCCTGAAATGTCAAAATAGAAAGATTAAAAATGCAGAAGACTAAATATTGAGAACTGCTCTCCTTTTTAAAACTTTTTTGCAGTGATGCAAGATCCCATGCAACTCCCCTCATGCCCCCCAAACTTATAGATAACAACCTTGAACCTGCTATACATTAGAGAATAGGGAATATTCAGAAAATTGTAATCTCTGACAGAGAGAATTTTAAAATTGTGTTCATTGTTAACTTAGCTTTGTGGTATGCATTAATTACATACTTCCATGTTGTCATGGATATATTAGTTCTCTTTTGAACCACTTTTGGACATGGAAGATATAGATTAGGCCTGCAGTGGGTCCAGAGTGGGTTCAATATAGCTGTAGTTTTGTATATAAAAAGAAAACAAACCAGATTAACATCTTCCCATTTACAAACATTATGCATCACATATATTCTTCTGTATAATTATCATCAATCCAGTCTCACATACATTTCTCAATTCCTGCTTTCCCTTAAACTTCACTCCTCCTCCAAATCATTATTCTGCATGTATTGTTCCCACAGTTTCCATTTTTTTTCTATATAATTTGCTCCTACCCTTTTTTGAAAGATCCCAATTCCAGTTCTTTTACCTCTTTTACAATACTCAATACTAAACTACAGGTGGTTTAGACTTTGATTTCCATTTTCTAGTAATTGCATTTTTTTTGCAGCCATCAGAATTAAACTTAACTGGACCTTACTAAGTCTAGCCAATTCAGATCAAATTTACAAAGAAACAATGGGAGGACATATGTATGGCTCCCAAATATCAACAAAGTCTAGAAGATTTAGGATTTTTGCCTAGAAGTGTTTGTATAGGTATTTTTATACACCAAAATTTTTTTCCTCTGGTAGATGGTAAACATTGAAGGTGTGACTGGGGAAGAAAGAGGTAACTGGGAACATATGTTTTCGGAGTGTAATGAGTTGGCAGACTTTAAAAATTCCCTACAGAGTACTCTGTCAGGAATACTGGGTAAGCAAACAAGTGTAACTTAAGGAAATAATTTTTTGAGCTGGGATAAAGGATATGAACTGCCTAGACACAGTAAGGTCTTGTTAAGTTTACTTCTGGTGGCTACCCAAAAATCAGTTACTAGAAAATGGAAATCAAAATCTAAACCAACTACACATGAAGTAGTGAATATTGTAACAGAGATAAAAGAAGAGGAAACAGGATCTTTAGAAAAGGGTAGACATAAATTGCATAGAAAAAAATGGAAATTGTGTGAACAATACATGCAGAAAAATGTTTTAGAGGACGCAGGAATTGAATAATTTATGTAATGTTGCTTACATTATGCATCACATATATTGTTATATATCCTATAATGTTTGTAAGTGTGAACTTGTTAATATGGTTTGATTACTTTTATACAAATGCAAGTTTGCCTGTGTCACAAGTGATAATTTAATAAAAGTATTTTAAAAAGACTACTGTCATGCAGTTTGGCACAGCTCAAAAGATTAAATGTACCACTGTCCTTGTTATCACTGATCCCTTTTTTAACATTTTACCTACGAGCACCTCTCAAAGATACTTAGCCCCAGAGACTTCCCATACTCTGGAACAAACTACCTATCTATATCAAACAAAGCTCCTCATTAGCGCTCTTCAAGAAAAATCTTGATGATTGGATAGGAAATAGGAAATTCACCCCAGGGATCACTTCTGTGGCTCTGCTCGACAGTGGCACAGGAAAATAATTTTCTTGGGTGGCGAAAGCCAGGGTACCTTTGGCAAGGCTTATATAGGCCCTAGGGCCAATAGCCTAGTACCTACCTACAAACCTATGACCCTATGAACTATGTTAGATCCTTCTGTCACCTTTGCGCTTAATGTACAGACCCAAATTAACAAAGTACTAGAACAATTTAAAGCAGACTACTCAGTACCTAATCTCCTCAATCAAGAAGCCAGAGGCTGCACAGCCATCAATGTACTCATTCCTAGGATCAAATATGAACTACCCCTTATTGTTGTAAACTCAGCTTCTAATACCACAGTATTACAAACAAACTGATAATAAAATAACAAACATCATCAACCATCTAACAACAGAAAACACCACTGCACTACAATAAAGAATCAATGGTACCTGGATTAAAGTTTCAAGAAGAAATGAGCTACCGCTTAACACCCTTACTGTCTCCATTTCTAAGAATATAACTGCAATCCCCTTAATAATGGACTCTGTCCACCTTTAAAGATAAGATTGCAATTATACTTTTAGAAATACAGATAGCACTCATTTAGACAGACCCCATTACACATTAGCCGTTACTGAAAAAGCCTTCTCAAAAATGCACCTTCCAGTTGGAACAAACTCCCAGAAGAAATAAGATAAATCAATAAACTTAAAGGCTTCCAACACAACTAAAAAAATATCTGATAAAATAGCATGCATGAAAGTGATTCACAGATGTGGGCTGGAAAGCACCTATAAGGTAATGAAGATTTATATATTTCATCTAGTGGTTTAATATTAATTCATCTCATCATATTCATTGAAATGCTTCTTTGGAATTGAACTGTAAAGTAATTCACCTGAAAATAAAAAAGAAATATCTCTTCTAAGTGAAAAGTACTATATCTATAATTATGTTACTGGCAATTCCAATGTAAATTTGTTTGTAAATAGGTTTACATTCTGTTGTATGTTTAGTTGTATTGTCTGAACTCTCTTGCCTGTGCTCACCACCGACAGCAGTGTCTCCCATACTGAGCAGTACACTAATGCCTTTTATAAACACCTATACAAGTGTATAGATTCAGATGTACCTGCACGGTTTCAATCAGGATCCTCATGAAAAGCAAACCATTCTGGTTGACATCTAGCATAAATAGGTTATACAACAACAGAAAGAAACTGCTGGCTAAGAACAAGAAGGAAAGGTCTCAACAGAGGAAAGACACCCTCCACAGCTTGAATAAGCAAGTTAGACATCTTGTTAAGTCCTCCAAAGCGAACTACAAAACCAAATTATCATCCCTGGTTAAGGATAATCACAAGGCATTCTATAACTACATCCAAAATCTTAAAGGGAAGGCTCAGATTTGTGCTGAACTAGTAGTGCATGGTACCACTTATACAGAACCTGCTAAAATTGCCAACCTGCTAAGCAGACAGGTTCAGCATAAGCTTCGCTCTACTGTCCCCACCAGTCATACTCCAAAATATACCTAACACCAATCCTCTACCATATATTTCCAATGAGCAGGTCATAACCGCCCTTTCCAAGGCCAAAATTATAGCCTCTATGGGACCATACAACATCCCAGGTTGCTTACTAACAGTCTAATACAGGAGCTGGCAGAACCATTGGGTACTCTCTTCAACCACAGTCTAAGTACTGGCTTTGTCCCACCTGAACAGAAAACTAGACCTGTGATCCCTTTCAACAAAGTGGGGTCCCCACAACTGACCCCAGGAATTATAGACCCATAAACCTAACCAGCCTTATCTGTAAGGCCATGGAAGGAATCATCATGGACCTTATCAACAATAATATAGGAGTCTTTCAAACTATTTACTTGACCTAATTTGGTTTTATTAAAGGCAACTCATGGTTATTAAACCTAGTTAACTTCTTTGAAAATGTCATCAAACCTTGGATGATGGCAAAACAGTGCATACTGCCTATCTCGACTTAGCCAAGGCCTCTGAAACTATCCCCCACTCAAGCATCATCAGTAAACTCATTCAGCTAGGGATAAACCTATATGTCATTAGATGGGTACCCAGGTGGCTCACTGACAGAACGCATACAGTCAAAGTAAGGGATTCCACCTCAGTAGACCTGTTACTAGTGGTGTTCCACAAGGATCTGTACGGGGTCCACTTCTGTTTGGAATCTATTTCTCAGAAGTTCAGGTGAAAATAGATGGCCTGTGGCTTATCAAGTTTGCTGATGACTGCAAACTGGGTGCAATCACTGAAACCCAAAATGATGTGACCATACTATAAAAAGGGTTTAAACAAACAAATGATTGGTACCAAAGCCATGGACTCAAACTTAACACAAAAAATAAAATGTATTATTACCCTTTCGGTAGAAGTGAAGCCCCAGCAAATTACAACATTAACAAAACCCCCCTAAGGTCAAACCCTGTGGTGAGAGACTTGGGAAAGCAGGTTGATAGTAGCCTTAACTTCAGTCATCACGTGTCTACAGTGGTGAGGAAGGCCTTCTATGTTGCCCATCTCACAAGTAAGGGAATAGCATCCAAAATGAAGGAGGTTATAACTCCTCTGTACTCATCCCTGGTCAGACCAATAATAGAGTACAATGCTCCCTTCTGTATGTACCTCACCAGACACCTGCAGCAGCTGGAGACCCTTCAGAGGTTTGTCACCAAGAAAATTCAAGGCCTTCCTCACATGACCTAAACAGACAGACTGATGGCACTGTCACTATACTCTGTATCATATAGACTGCTCAAAGTCGACTTGTGTTTGGCCTACAGAGCAGTCTCAGACCCTGCCTTAATGGAAATGCTGCACATCTGCAAATCTAAGGAGACAAGAATCTCACTAGCTCTAGAGACCTTAACCTAGCCTGCAACATAAACAGGACTTGCTGGAGAGACAGATATGTCTTCCAGAAGCTGCCACTCCTCTGGAAAAACTTCCTACCAAGTTAAACAAAGCTCCTCAATGACCCTATTTAAGCATAACTTGGACAAGTGGATGGGAAACCGTAAATTCACCCCTGGAGTTTCACCTATGTCCCTCTTGAATAGGGGTAGTCGGTACTGATCATAAATTTGCTCATTAATATGGGCTATTTCTCTCAGTCTATGAAGGCAACAAGGGTAAAACATGGTTAAGCTTGTAAAGGCCCTAGGGCTAACAGCCAAGTAACCCCCTATGATCATATGAATTTTGAATGAAAAAGTTTTGAACCTGTTCACCTACCAGGTTAACAAATGCTATATAAATAAATCAGAAACTAAATGGCTAAAAAGGCCCATTTCCAAACTCTTTTGGTCTCCTGAAGTAAGAGTTAAGGAATGAATATCTCCTTGCCTGTTGATGTTCAAATCCACAGCCATACTGTCAGCGTACATGGCAAAGTCAAGTAATTGGAGAAAGTCTTGCATTGACCATAACATGAACAGGACTGCCCTCATTCCCCAAAACGCCTGTATGCAATGACATTTTGACTGCAACTATATTCCTTGGACTGTCTGGTCATGAAAATGACCCCCCCCCCAACGCCCCCAACGCTAGAGCAGACATGTCCATGGTAACTTTTACAGTTGGAATGGATCATAGCAAGGATCTGTCCAGAGACAAATTGGCATTGTATTTTAAACCAGAATATGCTCTTTGCACTTTTGTCAAAATTCTGACAAGAGGCTCCAGGTGGTAGCCACTCTGGTGGTGTACAGGGATAAAGCCCTGACTATGGTCTAGATGATCCGAGTTCACTTAGCATCTCAGGCAATTGATGGAGCAGCAAGGAGAGATGGCCGTGCCCATCATGGGAAGGAGGGCATGCATCGATGATGCTGCATAACGAGAGGTTTTGTCTAAAGAGGGAGCTGTCCTCAGATATAATTGACAAGCATTTGGGGAAGGGAAATGTTGGTAGGGCATATAAAAACAACCTAAACCCCCCAAAACAGAAGCATAGATGGCTGCGCCCCCAGGATGCCCTTAGGATCCACAGCCAGCTCCAGCACATACTACAACATTCTGGGGTGTAGAAGGATGGCTGGTACACCCAGTGTGGATGTGAGGCACAGGGGACCAGGCTGATAATAAGAGGTTCAAGGGGAGAAAAAGAGAGACTTCAGAGGGTTGAAAAGTTGGTTTAATTGGATGAATCCTCAGAGTCCATTACAGCATCTTCATATGATAATGTGCACTATGCAATGAAGATGAATTCTACAGGTCTGAGACAAGGAGATGACAGATCTACTTGTGGCCGTAAAAAAGGAATACAGTTTGGAGAACTGAAAGAAATCTTTTTGGGAAGGGAAGACTCAGCAAGACAGAGTACCCATAACACATTCAGTGAAGTTTATGGTCTGTGTGGGAGTCAACTCAGATCTTATGGTATTAACTGTGATTCACATGGACTGGAAAAGAATAAAAAAGGTAATCCCTGGGTAATTCAAGAGACTGCACAGATGCAGCTACCAGGAGCCAATCATCCAGGTAAGGAAAACCCTGTTTCTCTGCAGCCTTATATGATCTGCAATGACAACTACAGATTTAGTGAACAAGATGGGGGCAGAGGTGAGGCCAAGTGGAAGCATCTGAAATTGGTAATGATCAGCTCGTAGGCAAAAGCAAAGGAGACCCTGAGACTCCTTGGCTATTATGACATATAAAGAGGCATCTTGGAGGTCCAAAGAGCACATCCAATCTCCATTTTGCAAAGAAGGTAGGATGAACTGCACCAAGACCCCACTGAAGGGCTCTTTGGGAGCTTATCAGTTTATGCCACTGAGATCTAGAATGGCCACGTGTCTTTCATCATTTTTGGAATAAAAAAGAACTTTGCCTCTCTGGTGAAATCTCTTGTATGGCTCTGTGTTGATGTGGCTCTTTAATGGTGTGGGACATGTAAACTCTGGATATCACAGTTCTCACCTTCTTGTCCTTTGAAAGCCATCCACAAGGACAAGAGGAGGGACATATGTTCCTGATTGCCTCCACAGTGAGGCAATTGGGCAAGAACTCAAAGAAATCTCCCCTGGGCTGATGACCATTTTTACAGTTGCCACAGCATCTGTGGCTCCTTATCAAAACTGCAGTGTTTGAACTGCTGCCAGCCACACAACAAAAAACAGTGGAATTGGGTCTGCTTTATCACAGGAAAAAGTATGCTTTTCAAACTTGACACCAGCCCCAGTGAGGATTCTCTCCTTCTCTTACTGATTTTGAAATTCAGCTTTTATTGCCTCATTAAACAGAAGGTTACCATTAGGAGGGCTGTTCAAGAAGTTAGGCATGGTATCCTCAGCAAAGTCTATCAAGCAGTGCTAGACATGATTTCTAAGAGTAATGCCATTGTCAGCCACTTTGGGCATCCCATCTGCAGCATTATGAGTGAAGCACAAGGAGACATTGGAAAGAGAATTTAGGATTGACATCTGCAATGCTTGTGACTTCTTAATCAGGCAGCACTTCCATTGTCTTACAAGATTCCTGTCCTAAGTTCCTCTGTAACCTAGATATATGTGACATGAAGTTTACTGCCTTCCGCATTCAGAATGAGTATGTATAAGCACACTTTCCTTTTCAGTCAAGGGCATTTGAAACTATTTGGTGGACAGCTCCATGAGACTCTGCAGTTTGGGAGTCCTCTTTAAGACAGTTTCTACCACGGTTAGGGTCCACCTCCAGGTTGGAAGCTAAACCTGAGCAATGCTGGGGGGGGGTGGGGTTTGATCATGTCCCTTTGGAACTATACCACCATATTCAGGTCCTGCTACAAGTTCTCCACTACCAATTTCATCATATTGCCTTTTGAGGGGACCATCCTGGAAAAAGGCTATATGGAATGGAAGTCTTTCTCCAGCATAAGCTCTGAAGAAGAGGGAGACTCAGGTGTCCATCTTGCCTTGGCCTGAATAATTTCAAAGATTTCTCCAAACTTGGAATTGTCTGTCTGTTCATCCACATTTGGGGTTGGGGACTCAATTGGTGAGACTATGTACTTCCTTTTACACATTTACTTACCCAAATTTCTTGGAGGGGAGGATTCTGAGGTACAGGAAGCTACAGGACAAGATGCCACAAAAAACCCTTAAGAAGAAACTCCAGTTTTAACATCTTGGGTTGGAAGAGGATGGAGCACCAGTAAGGTAAATAACTGTGGTCATTAGAGGCCCACAAACACAGTCCATGTTACTGGGCAGCAAGCACAGAGAACTGCTTGACTGGAAATGGGATAATCTATGAGTCTAGCTGCCTCACCACTGGTCTTGGCATTCAGGAATCAAGAATTGCCACAGCCTCGACCCCAATGGCCAGAGGTTTGATTGACATTGACAGTGAGGATGTTTTTTCAACAATGAAAGACTGACCATGAGGAAGGAATTATTGGTCCTGACCAATAAGAAACCAACACTGACCCCAACAAGTTGACCCTCCTTCTTCATCATCATCATCATCATATTATCAAAGGGCTCAATGTCAGGAGAACTCATTCCATCAGAAAAGGTCATGTAAGGACTTTCAAGATGGCTGGACATTGAGTAACAGCTTATTTCTAGCTCTTCTAGTATGAAAACAGAAACTCAGCAGAGAAGGCCAGTAGACTTGTGTTTATGAGTAAATTTCAGTAACTGGCTAGTAAGTGTACTGCGTGGATGACAGGGATAAAGAAATACAAAAGACCTGGAAAAAATCAGCTACAAAAAGTGAGGAAGAAACACTGACTGGGGAAAGTTCTGCAGCTGTTCACCAAAAGCAATACAACCTCCAGTCATGACTTCCAGTAACCTACAGGAAGATATAAGACAACTGCATACAGACCTGGTTAAAATAAACAAAACACTGATGGAGTATATCAACACTAACAACAAAAGGTTGGTTTAAACAGATATTTAGATGAGATGTTAAAGCTGCAAAATCTGAGGTTGAAATCAAGAACATGCTGGCTGAATATGAGTCTGCTCAGGAAGAGATGTTTCAAAATATAATATAATTAGAGGACAAAGCATGTAGGGAAAACCTGAGATTTCTGGTATATCAGAGAAGCTGGTAAGAACAGAATGCATTAATTTTATGAAAGAACAAATAAGTAACTGGCCTGGTATTCCACAGTAGGAGTTGCTAGTTGAAGGGGAACATCATGTGTATGCTCCAAACCTGGTTATAAGAAAGCAACCTAGACCTTTAATAGTAATGATGCAATCCTACCAGCAGAAGGGGTTGATTCTGACAACACTGTGACAGAAGGACAAAGTACTAAAAGTGGAAGACAGCAGAGTGTTTGCGAAGAATGATTACTCATTGTAGACCAGACAGAAGAGGAGCAAATGTATTCCACTTTTCAGGGAATGTTGAAATGCAGGTGTGAGATTCAAACTGCTGTACTCAGCTGTCTTCAATGTATTCTTCCCTGGACAGACAACATCATTTATTGATTAAGTACGTGCCAAGGAGGAAATAAAAAAGTTTGTCCAACAAAAAGTAAGCTGTGAAACAGAAGGAGATTCTGCATCTTGTTCTTCTGGTAATAAAGACCACAGCGGGACTATACCTGTGAAAACTTTTCAAGCTTTTCAAAGGAAAATGTTGGAGAGAAGGAAGGGAGCACAAGAGTTGACTAGAAGAATCAAGAATACATTGGAAATGAAGCAGAGACAGAATTTTTGTGGTGAACATTAATAAAACCAGTAACAATGTGGGATTACAACACAAAAGTATATTTCAGAAATATGACAGAACAAGAAAATCTGGAAATTTTGGACTTTTTCAGAATTTGATGGACTTGAGGGGGACTTTAAAGCATATGCCCTATTTCATGTCATTAATGTTCAAAAAAGTGCTTTGGGGAGGGGAAGAGAAGGGAGAAAGCTAACTGTAAGTAAAGATTTTTTTTCTTAAATAGTACTAATGTTGTGGCATGTAGTTTTCTTTGCATGATATAATGTTTTTTCAGTTATTTTTAAATGTAATGGGAATTGTAAACAAGTGCTGTTGTTCTTTTTTTCTTTTCCTTCTCCCTGCTCTATTTCTTCTTGTTCAGTTTTAAGAAATGTAGGCATTGCAATGTAAAAAAATAAAATTAAGATGGAGTTTAAAAATAGGGTGGAAATAAAAGAAGGGCAGCTATGGTTAAGAAGTACAAGAATTATTTAAAGGGACTGACAAACAAAGTATTGCAGAATAGGGGGAATCTCACAGAACAAGAGGATCAATTGCAGAATGTTAGACAGAAAATAATGGATTACCTCAATAATATGCATGGGTTTAGAAAGACTTGTTAAGCAACTGTTTTTGATAATAACACTAGAGCAAAAAACATTTAGCACGACTCAGGCAACAGAAAGTAGAAAGGGCTGTCACCAAATGTAGGGAGCCTAAAACAAGGAAGGTAACAAGAGATCCTGTAGCAGTATTAGAAATAGTTCAGAAATTCTATGAGAGTCTCTATAAAATGGAGAAATAGGAAAATCATGAAAAGATACAAATGGAAATGTTTATGGAAGAATTAAATATGCCAAGGTAAGAGGTAGATGAGGCTGAATTACTAACAGTTAGGATAGGAGGAGATGAGATAAAAATTGTGAAATTGTGATATATAACCAATCTACAGGAAAGTCCCCAGATACACACAGTATTCCTGTGGAAATTTGGAAGCCAGGAGGAAAAAAATGATAAAGATTTGCAAGGTTTTGTTTAACAATATTTTAAGAGGAGGAGAAGTACCAAGGTCCTGGGAGAAAGCAGTGGTAGCTGTATTGCCTAAAGAGAGTAAAGATCCATCAGATCCAGCTTCATACAGGCCCATTTCAATACTAAACCATGTTCATAAAGTAGTCATGTCTATAATGGCTAAAAGAATGGCAAAAGTAATGGCAAAACTGATAGTTATGGATCAATGTGGTTTTGTGGAGGGGTCTTGATGCAGACAAAGAATTTGTCTGAGTAAGATGGGACTTTATGAGCTGGGCAATGGAAGCATTTGCATTTCCTGAAAAAATATATAAGGTTGATTAGGACGACATATGACAGATCTGAGTCAAAAATGAAAGTGGTTGGGGTCCTCTGATAATTTCTGCTTGAGCAGAGGAATCAAGCAGGGATGTCCTCTGACCCCTTTATTATTTGCATTATATTTAGAATCATTGGTAAAGAAAATAAGGGACTCAGAAATTTAAGGAAATAATTGGTACGGTAGTCAAGAAAATCTGGCTTTATTTGCAGATGATATTATTTTATACCTGACAAAAACAGAAAGAGACATGACAGTGTTATGGAACATTTTCAGATAGTTTCTGATCTTTTCAGGATACAAAATTAATGAATCTAAAACAAAGCCAATAGCAGTAAATTATGTACCCACACACAAATTGGTTCAGGAATATCCATATGTATGGGGACATGATAAAATGAAGTATTTAGGAGTATGGATTAAAATGATTTTAGTGTAGCAGCTAAGGATCTGTGGGAAGAGACTAAAAAGATAATACAAAAACTGAGAAAATGGAAGCTTTGTTACATAGATATGGACAGTAAACTACAAGCAGTTAAAATCTTTTTAGTCCCTTTAGTCTTATACACAGGTCAGGCATATTTTTATCAACCAGAAGAGAAGTTGTGGATAGCAATTAATAAAGAGCTGAAGGACTTTATCTGGGAGGGGAAGACGGCAAGAGGCAATTGGGATAAGCTGATTCTTCCAGTAGAACAGGCGGATTGGGATTACCCAATTTGAAGGAGTATTTCAGAGCTACACATTTAAGACTCCTACATATAGAACAAACAGAAAACTATAATTCTAAGTGGAAAGGGATGATGATAAAACAGGGGGGAAGTTCAAGAAACAAGGAGAGATTGGGATTTTATCCATAAAGTAGCAAAAAGTATTCTAAGAACTAAGTCAACACATAATTGGAGAAAGGAGATTCTGCCAATAGGGATGACTGCAATTAGGGATATAGACAATAGGCAACAGTGGGATGGAATTTATTGGCGAAAACTGGCAAAGGAACCAAGGTATTGGGAGCAAATAACTAGAGAAGGAAAGATGACAGAATGGCAAGAAGCCAATAATTTATTTGGACTGCGACTGCAGGTTCCAGATTGCCTTCCCTACCAGGGAATGATAGAGTACAGGCAAAGAGACAGACATAGAGGGGTCCTAAATGAAAGAACAGCACTGGTAGAAAAGAAACTGCCATTAAAAAAGGAATAACTAGTACAGCATATAAAATACTGCATGATAACTATAAGAATCAATCAGTCAGAAAGGACTGGGAAGAGAGATTTGATAAGCAATTCACAAAGAAACAATGGGAGAATATATGTATGACTCCCAAATATGCACTAAAATCTAGAAGATTTAGGATTTTTGCCTGGAAATGTTTACATAGACATTTCTATACACCAAGTAGACTCAAGAGAACTTTTTCCTCAGGCAAACAGCAAATGTTGGAGGTGTGACAGGGAAGAAAGAGGTAACTGGGAGCATAATTTTATGGAAGTGTGGTGAATTGATGGATTTTAAGGATTCCCTAGGGAATGCACTGTCAGAAATGCTGGGTGGGAAGACTGACCTGATGAGGGAGATGATTTTTCTGAGTTATAATACAGAATCCAAATTGCCTAGACATGGTAAGGCCTTGCTGTGTCTAATAATGGTGGCTGCCAAAAAAGCAATTACTAGAAAAAGGAAATCAAAATCTAAACCAACTATACTAGAAGTAGTGAATATAGTAACAGAGATAAAAACAACTGGAACTGAGATATTTAGAAAAGGGTAGGAGCAAACTACACAGGAAAAAAATGGGAACTGTGGGAACAATACATAAAGTGGAGGAATGACATTTAAAAGGTGGCAGAACTTAAATGAGCTATGTAATGTTTGACTGAAAAAGATTGGGCAGATTATAAGTGATGTATAATGTTTGCATGTGGGAGTGTATCACTGTGGTTTGTGATGTAAAATGCTTGCAACTAAGATTGTGTCTGTGTGGTTCATTTTCATTTACATAAATGTATAATTGCTTATATAGTAAGTGGTGGTTTAATAAAGTTGTTTCTTGTTTAACAAAAAGGAGAAATTCAATAATGTATTTAATGTTGCTTGGGTTATATGACCTATAGCAATATATGTGAAATATAATGTTTGTTATGTTAAATACAGTTTGATTACTTTTATATGAATGAAAATTCACCTATGTTGTCACAAGTGATAATTCAATAAAAGTGTTTGTTAAAAAAAAAAAAAAAAGAATAGGCAATGCTGGGGGAATTAAGGCTGAAGGCTGTTCCTGAGGTCAAAGTCACAGTTGACTGCAACATGGCCAATGAAGTCAATTCTGGCATCAGATGGTTGATTATTGTAAAGACAGGGACCAGAACCTGAAAAGCTCCTGATGGGTAAAGCTTGGGTCCTAAAGAGAAGAAAACTAGTAAGGAAGGTGGTAGACTCACCCCTGTTAATGAGGGAGGAGACCCGGGACCATGTATGCTAAACTGACAGGAAAGCTTCCCACATTTTACTGTAAACAAGGTTACTCGACACTGACTTCTTACACCTAACATATCCTATGGAATGGAGTCCAGGCATTCTCAACTACAGTTGAGAAGCCACTGAAGCTACGTTTCTGGGTCGAACAAAAACATCCTTATACACAGCAAAACCAGCAGGGGAAAAGGAGCCCCCTAGAATATGCATTTTTGAAGGGAAGGGGGGCCTCCTGCCCATAAGGAGATGGCTTCCTTTTTAAATTAGATGATTTAGAAGGGGCTCAGTCCAAGGAAGACATTCTCAAGGTCTCAGGAACAGACCAGCTTTTTAAAACTAGCTGCCATATTTTGCCCCTGATGCCTGCTGATAATCAGCACCCTCCTAGCTAATTGCCTAATTCATTCCCCATGCTGGAGGGATAGATTCCTGTCCCAGAGACTTCCCATACTCTGAAACAAGCTACCCATCTATGCCAAGCAAAGTTCCTCATTAGCACTCTTCAAGAAAAATCTTGATGAGTGGATGGGAAACAGAAAATACACCCCGGGGATCACTACTGTGGCTCTGCTCGACAAAGGCACATGAAAATAACTTTATTGGGTAGCATTAGGCTTACTTAGCTCAGTACCTGCTTGGGCCGGTAGTTTAGTACCTGCCTATGAACCTATCACTGAGGGTGTGAGTTAACTGGGAAAGGTTATCGTCTAGGCAGTCATCAGGACTGGTTTTGTGTTTGTACCCAAGTCTTATCCACTATGCACATTCATGAGGGGAACAGGGTGTGCAATGGGCTGACTATGCTGGTCATCCCCTGCTGTTATTAGGAGTGTTACTAGTAAGCAGTCCTGCATTCCCATCCTCAAGCACAGGTGATGGTGTTTTCCACAGGCTCTGCTGGATAAATCACACCATCCTGCCTCATACCTCTCAACTGTACAGACTTTCACAGAATGTTCAGATATCTGCCTCATAGTTTTGGTCTGTTCCTCATAAAAGTTGTGATTTTTCTGGATTTTTGTGGCAAATCAGAGAGGAATGAATGCACTAAATAATGACAGTCATTTGAGTTTTAGACTTCATATCTTTCAGAAAATGGATGGTAACACAAGACCTGTTATTCCAGTAACTTTATAAGTGTATAAGAGCAATATTTAAAAATGTGTCCTGCATTATTTTTGGCTTTGTCCAGATTTTTTGTGCTATGAGGTTGAGGGCTATGTCCTGCCTGCTCACTCAGTACCTCCCCATCACCCCAAGGGAAACAAGCAGGTCACACCCCTTCAATTCCACTATCTCCCTGCCTGCCAGCTAATCAAACTGTAGTCACCTGATTTGTAGTCAGGGCTCCATCCCTTTGTACCAGAGGGCCAGGCCAAGATTAGATGGGTTGAAGGAGGTACACAGATTACATTTCTCAAAGAAATGTACCTCCCCAGGACAAGTAAATCATTGAGAGTGTCTGCACTGCAGGCGAATTTTGGCCCGACAGGTATACTTTTTACATTCTTTAGTATACTTCTCATTCACAGCCTGCACAAATGACAACAAAACTGCCAGTTACCAACACTAGAGAAGAACAAATGGTCAGACACAGCCAAAAACAATGTAAAGTTTAAAATGGCAATAAATGACAACAACACAGCCACACAACAGAACTTATGTAATCTAGTTAGCAAGACAAAAAGAAACAGCATTGAAAGACTGACCCTGGGGAAGGAATTATGGATCCTAAGCCATCAGAAGCCATGCAGTATGAAACAATGCTGGGGGAGAAGAAGGAGACAAAACTATTACTGCAGCTAAAAAGCAAACAATTTATCAGGATGCATCAAAAAATGGAAAAAGGAAAACAATAGAATAATCTGAAAAGCAAGGAAGTAGAGGAAGCAGAAAAGCTTGAGGAAGAAGACAAACAAAAAAAAAATAGTCTGGGGCTATTTTCAGCTCTATGATTTGTCAGCGTTCACCTCCATGACCACATTGAGAAGTGGTTAAAGGCATCCAGAGTTGGGTCTTAGGCTGTAGGCGGGAAAGAAAGAGATGGACTAGTCTGTCTGAAAGTTTTTTTTCATCTGGACTAAGTCCTGTTGGCCTTAGTCCAATAGGGAAAGGGAAGAGAACTCCTATCCCAGATCATCCGCCCTCCCTTTACAAAAAGAGTAACTGATGAAACTTAGAAACTAATGACTATTCTAGGTGCAGCTGCAGCAATTTAGCTGTAAATGTTGCGTTAAAGAGATGCTGCATTGAGAGGGATTGGATGTATTAGTACTAGACTAACACTTTAGGAAGTATGCAGTGCCACTTGGGTGGCACAGTAAAGGGTAGGGCAAAGGAGGCAACTGCCCCAGGTGCAAAATGTTAGGTGATGTAATTGAGAAACTAGGTCTGCAGTTTTTTTTTTCTTCTGTAGAAAAATGCCAGTATTGAACATGTGAGTATGGCATTTTTTTTTTTGTTTTTCACTTGAAGAGCTGAGGACTGTGTACTGGTTGAATTACTGAAGGAAGCCAATCGGCTTCCTTTAGTAATCTAAAAACTTTCTTTCTTTTTTTGTTTTTTTTTTTTTGCTCTTACATTGACAGCTGGGGGGGTGAATTTTGTGGGGCACGATTGCCTGAAATATTGGCTTCCTACAGTAATCCAAAGACATTGTGTTTTTTATGTGTATGTTGTGTTGAGGCCGGGGGGAGTGAGTGGCTGAATTACTGTAGGAAGCCAATTGACTTCCTACTGTAATCTGAACACATTTTTTTCAATTTGCTCTGCACTTCAAGGGGGCAGGGGGCACAGATTGGC
Source organism: Protopterus annectens (assembly GCF_019279795.1). Classification (NCBI taxonomy): domain Eukaryota; kingdom Metazoa; phylum Chordata; order Ceratodontiformes; family Protopteridae; genus Protopterus; species Protopterus annectens. Next base: position 302,335,616 of record NC_056729.1, read on the forward strand.
TACTGGAGTGTACAAAGCAAGTCAGCTTCCTGCATCTTGCAGAAGTCCCTTTTTTTTGCTCTTTACCTGAAGAGGTGGTATGTAGTACTTTACAGCAGCACAGGGTGCAAGCTGAGTCAGCTATGCTGCCTTTGGGATGAGACTATAGTTAACTGTTTGCTTAACCCTAACCAGGGAAACATTTATGATGAAGCTTTGGAAACCGAAGGGTAGGAGTGTTTTTGTTGGTATACTGATCTGCGGCCTATTTTTAATTTCTTCTTTAGCTAGAAGCCATTTTTCTATTAGGATACTCAACCTATGATAACAACAGCTGTCTTACTGATTAAAACAGGAATGATAGCAGCCATTAGTTCATTTAGCCTCATTGGTGGTATTGACTTTTAAATGCAGCATTCTGATACTTTTTTACTGTGTGCTGCTCTGCAAAACAATGTTAAGACCAGTGATCTGCTTTTTGCATACTGTAATAACACTATTATATTACACAGTATATTAACATCAACTAGCTGTTTTTCTTCAGTAGGAAAAAGACATCTGACACTTCATAACATTGAGAAACTTTTTGAATTAAACCAGTGCATTGTTGTTATGAAAGAATAACTAAAACCATAAAAGAAAGCTACACGTCTTATGTAACATTCATAATAAAATGTATATTTTTACTTATAAACCACAAGATACAATTCTGTTTTGCCAGAGCTTGTACTGTCATCTACAAAGATTTACAGTGAGGAAAATGAAGACAAGCACTCGAAGTACAGATCATGCATTTAAGTATTTCATGTAATGTTATGCACTTTTGTGACTTCTGGAAGGCAGTTTTGCCAACAAAGAGTTTTGTTTCCCACTAGACACCAGCAAATATTATGAAAAGCTATAGCATTTATAATCCATGACAACATTAGCAAACTGTCTTCCTAGAACATGTGATCTAAAAAAGTACAGTTGTGTACACTTACCATAAATGTAGATGTTCGAGTGTATTCACTGTTGCAGTCATCACCTGTGGGTTATCCCTGCTGTGGTAGTCCTCGGCTTCCCCGAATACCAGAGTCAATGTTTTTGTGCGCCGGCTGCTGTTGCCTGTAGTCTGACGTCAGGTCATCAGTACTATAAAGCAAGGCAGCCGACATCATTACATCAGTTTTTCTTGTCGTAACCCGTCAGAAGCACAAGGGAAAAGAGAGAAGTGGTCCTGGTGGCTAAGAGCCACCTAGGGAAGCATGTGTGGAGGGAGGGAAACAAGACTGCAACAGTGAATACATTCGAACATCTACATTTATAGTAAGTGTACACAACTGTACTATGTTCTTCATGTTTCACTGTTGCAATCATCACCTGTGGGAGAATTGCAGAGGCAAACCCTGCCCTAGACTTAGAAAAGAGAGGTAGGTGGTAATGCTTTATAAAGGTATGGACAGAGGTCCAGGTGGCAGCTTCCAAAATGTCCCTGGTAGGTACTCCTCTGAGGAAGGTAGTAGAAGTGGAGGTTGCCCTAGTGGAGTGGGTACGGATCGACTTAGGGATGGGTTTCCCATGTAGTCTGTAGCAAAAATGAATACAGTGTGAAATTAATTTGGAAATGATTTGTTTGGAGATGGGCTTCCCCTCTGCCCCTGGGGCAAAGCTTACAAGGAGCTGGTCAGTTTTTCGGAATGGTTCATTGTGGTCCAGATAATATCTGAGTTGTCTGTGCATGTCTAGTGAGTGCAGAATTCTTTCTTCCTTGTTTTGAAGGTTGGGAAAGAAGGTGGGAAGGTGAATGGCCTGGTTAAGGGTCACATCAAATACCACCTTGGGCATAAAGGAGGGATTAGTCCTCAGGGAGACCCTGTCTGCATGGAAAATTATGAAGGGCTCGACAGCCATGAGCGCTTGAAGTTCTGAGACCCTTCTGGCTGAGGTGATAGCTAGTAGGAAGCCAGTCTTCCAGGAGAGGTATTTCAATTCGGTTGAAGCAGCAGGTTCGAAAGGAGGTAAGGTTAGTTTCTCTAACACATAATTCAGGTCCCAGGGAGGAGTAGGAGGTCTTCTGGGCGGCCTGATATTAAAAGCCCCTCTGAGGAACTGCTTAATCAAAGGGTGAGAGAAGAGGGGTGGGTCTGAATCATAATGGGCAGAGATGGCCGAGGCTTGGAATTTAATAGAGTAGAAGGAGAGGCCACTATTGAGCAATTCTGCTAAGTAATCCAGGATGAAAGGGAAGGAAGGCTGGTAGGTACTGCCCCCTTTTGATTGTTTCCAGGTGCAGAATCTTTTCCATTTTCCTGAATAAGATTTTCTTGTGCTGGGCCTTCTGGCCTCTGTGATGATGTCCAGGACCTGTTTGCTTAACAGTGACTAGTTTTCAGTGTATAAGCCATGCTGAAAGTTTGAGAGTCTGTAGGCCTGGATGCAGTACCTTCCCCCTCTCCTGAGTCAGGAAGTCTGACCTTAGGGGAAGCAGCTTTGGGGGCTGTAAGGTCAGACTGTGTAGTAAGAGGTACCAATGCTGTCTGGGCCAATCTGGAGTGATGATGATGGCCTTTGGTCTCTCCTCTCTTATTTTGATCAGAACCTTGAGAATAAGGGGCAGAGGAGGGTATGCGTACACAAAGGGAAAGTTCCAGTGGAAGGTCAAGGCATCCACCTTCCATGCTCGGAGGTGATACTCCCTGGTAAAAAAACATGTGCAGCTGGTGGTTGAAGTGCGAGGCAAACAGGTCCACCTCTGGGATCCCCCACTCCTGAGTGATTTGCCGAAAGGTTTCCCTGTGGAGCTGCCATTCGTGGGTATCCAGTAAGTTTCTGCTTAGGTGGTCTGCCAGTGTGTTGTTTATCCCTGGTAAGTATTGTGCAACCAGGTCAAGCCCCATGGAGGTGGCAGTCATCCATAGACTCATGGCTAACCTGTACAGGGGGTAAGATCGGATGCCCCCCCGCTTGTTGACATACACATTACTGTGGTGTTGTCTGTTTTTATAAGGGGAACCCCTGGTTTTAGATGGGGTTGGAAGGACATTAGAGCATTTTGCACTGCCATCATTTCTTTCTGGTTGATGTGCAAGTGAAGTTGCTGGGCATTCCAAAGGCCTTGGGTACACCTGCCTGCTAGGTGAGCGCCCCAAGCTATGTCTGAGGCATTGGTAGTGATGGTCTGGCCAGAAAGGTGGAGGATGAAGAGAAGATCCTTGTTCATGGCACAGGCCTCTGCCCACCAGAGAAATTCGCCACTTATGCAAGGAATTAGTGGCAGAGTGGTCTCCAGGGACTGAGAGTGCTGACACCAAAGGTTCTTTAAGTATCACTGAAGCCTTCTCATGTGAAGCCTGGTGAGAGGGATGAGAAGGATGCAAGATGCCATATATCCCAGGACTTGCAGGATCTTCCTTGCAGTGAGATGACTTCTGGAAGCCAGATGGGTGAAGTAGAGAGGCAGGAAGCTATGCTTTTCTGGGGATCGGAAAGCCATTAGGGTTGTTGCAACTAGCACAGCTCCCAGGAAAACAATTTTCCTGGTAGGGTTTAGCTTTGATTTTTTTCTCGTTGATGGTGAACCCTAGGGAAGTTAGGAGTTTTTTGACAAAGAGAAGATCCTGGTGAAACTTTTCTTTGCTGTTCGCCTGAATGATGCAGTCATCCAGGTAAGAGTAAATCTGTATATTTCTCTGTCTGCAAAATGATATAGCCAGGGCCAAGCATTTGGTGACTACTCTGGGAGCAGTAGACAAGCCAAAGGGCAGTGCAGAGAACTGAAAGTGCTGATAGCCTACTCTATAGCGGAGAACATTTTCTGCATGATTCCTGGATGGGGATGTGGAGGTAGGCATCTTTTAGGTCTAGTATCATCAGCCAAGCATTTTATGTAAACACAGGCAGGAGCTGTTGCAAGGTTAGCATTTTGAATCTGGGGACCACCAAGGAGGTGTTCAGTTTGGATAGATCCAGGATGGGGCACCAAGTGCCCTCTTTTCTGGGAACAAGGAATAGTCTGGAGTAAAAGTCTTTTCCTATTTGATACGGGGGACATGTTCTACTGCCCCCTGGGATATTAGTGTTTTTACCTTTTTTAATGCCTCTGCCCACTCATTTGGGAGAAGGTCTGGGTACCCTCTTGGAACTGGAAGTTCACTGAAGAAGAATCTGTATCCCTGAGAAATGATTTTTAATACCCATTGGTCCTTGGTTATAGAGACCCAATTGTTCTCGAAGATGGTGAGCCTTCCACCTAGTTTTAGATGAGTGAAAGGAGGGCAGAGGGGGAAGAGAGAGTTATTGTGAGTGTTTACCATAGAAGCTTGGCTTAGAACTCCCTGCCTTAGAGGCAGAAGTGGTCCATTGTTTTCTTCTTTGCTGACCCTGGGATAGGGGCCTGGATGTCCTGTCCCTACGGGGCTTACTTTGGCCCTGTCTGCTGGGTACAGGGAATGCCCAGTGCTTATAAGGGAAGTTTCTGCTGAATCTGGGCAGTTGAACTTGAAATAAATCTTTTACTGTTTGCATAGATTTTGCTTTGTCTTCCATCTTTTTAAGCACCTCTTCTGCTTTTTCCCCAAACAAGTGTTCCTTATCTAGGGGTGCATCAATAAGTTTAGACTTGACATGATCAGGGAGAGGTTGTTCCTTCAGCCATGCATGTCTTCTAATAACAGATCCTGTCACTGTTGCCCTGCTAGAGGCATCTATGGCATCACATCCACATCGTAATGAGTGCTTGGCCACTTGACCAGCAGAGTGAAGTAAATCTGCCACCTCTTTTGAGTTGGCAAAGTCAGGAGAGGTAGCAATCTTCTGTTTAATTTGTTCCAAAGTGTGTTGTTGATACTTTAACATATGGAACTGACAACTGAGTGCTCTGATAGCTAACATAGCAGAGGTGTATACTTTTTTACCCTAGCTGTCCAGAGCTCTGGAGTCTTTGTCAGAAGGAAGAGCATTCTTGGCAGAACTAGTCTTAGCTCCTTTGGGCCCCTGTGCAATGATCCTCGGGTCTCCAGCAGGGTTCCTACACAGGTATTTCTGAGAATCCAGTATTCTGTAGTACCTGTCAGGTTTAGCTGGAGCAGGAGGCAGGGCATCAGGGGCTAAACTGGATTCGAAGAAAACATCATCCACCACTTCTAGAATAGGAGGGATGGCCAGGGGTCTGTGCTGGGGCAGGTCAAGAAACTCTCTAAGTCATTTCTTTAACTGTGGGTAGTCCTGAGATTCCCACTGAAAATGTTCCCTGAGGGAGTGGAAGGTTTCCCCGAAGGAGAGGTCCTTTGGAGGGGAGGCAGAGGGGATGGATACCTCTGCATCTGAATCCTCATAAACAGTTAAGGGCTGTTGTTCCTCTTCAAAGCAGAATAATCGGATTCCTCAGACTCCTGGTCTGTCATAATTTCTGGAGAAGGGAGCCTTTCCTTTTTGGGGTGGGGGCTTGAGTACCTCAGATAAGGGAGATAAGATCCTCTGCCATTTTAAGCATTTGAGCTTGGGGTGGGGGAGCAGTAGCAAGATGGTGGCTAGAAGCAGATTTCCTAGGAGTGGCCTGGCTTCAAGGCCTGAAAGAATCCGTTGGTCTCTGAGAAACGGTAGTCAGAAGAGAAGATGTCGTTTTTTGGCTAGAATCAGTAGTGCAAACGGCCTACTCGGAAGCCGGTGCCTGCATCGTGGCTCCAGACCCAATCAAGGGAGAGACAGCCAAAGGCTCGGAAGACGAAGTAAATTTCTGCTGCATAACAGACTCAGAAAAGGGTCTCAGGAGAGGTCTGCGTAGAAAGCGAGTTGGGCATCAGGGGATGCGAAAGCGCCTCACTGAATTCCGGAGAACTGATGACTTGCTTAGCGGTAGCATCATCGAAAGGCTTAACCTTGTGTGGGCTGTCTATCTTTATGTTTTTTTCGGAATATTGGTGGATTGTTGGCTGACAGACGCCAATCAGAATTCAAAGATGGAATACGAAAATAGTTGTCTACAAAAAGAGCTCTACGACGAATGCTTTTCGCATTAAAGAAGGCACAGAACCGGCAACGAGGGATGTTGTGGTCTGGGCCTAAACAAGTGATGCAGCAGGAATGAAAGTCTCAGTGTGGGATCTGCTTTCCACAGGTGAGACAATTGTTAACTTTTCGGACATCGGTTAGAGCAAGAAAAAAGGATCCCCAATGGGGAACTTAGCTTTAGACATTTTCTGCTAAAACTCAACATCTGGTAGCGACCGACTGGCACTCGGGCAAACTGCTTTTGTTATGGGCTCCACGGCAAGAAAGACTGATGTAATGACGTTGGCTGCCTTACTTTATAGTACTGACGTCCTGACGTCAGACTACAGGTGACAGTAGCCGGTGCACAAAAACATTGACTCTCGTATTTGGGCTGGCCGAGGCCTACCACAGCAGGAATAACCAACAGGTGATGACTGCAACAGTGAAACACAAAGAACATCAGCAGGGTTGCCTTAACCGTGGATCTCAGAATGGCAACAAGGAAAACAGCTGATGGGCAGCAAGAGAATGTGTGTATAGCTCAAGAGCTCCAGACCAAGACGGCACCTCTTACAATAATCTATTTTTGGAAAGGGCAACTTTAATTTACCACAAGCCTTTAATGTGGATTTTTTCAAAACACCTCAGTACTGTCAGATTCAAGTATTCTTAAAAGCAGCCTCATTCTCCATGTCAGAAAGGAACATAACTATGTTATTTGAGCCAGCTGCTATAAAGGCAGAATAGGCAACCCCACCTTACCAGCCCTTTTCCTTGTCTCTCTCTGTTTCTCACACACACACACACACACACACACACACACACACACACACACACACACACACACACACACACACACACAGCATACCTCTTAACCTCTTACAGGAAAATTCTGGACAAAGCCTTAAATAATGGGAGGGAAGGCAAAGGCCCCAAAATGGGGACAATTTTAAAATATTGCCTTTATAAACTTAAAAAGTTGATAGAGTAACAGGTTTTGCATTAGCATGAATTTTCTGAAATGTATGAAGTCTGAAACTCAAATGTCTGTCAATGTTTTCTGACTTCAATCTTTAATGATTTGCCAGAAACCACAATTTTATGAAAAACAGACCAAAAATATGAAGCAAAAATCTGGACATTCTGTGGAAATCTGTATAACTGAGAGGTAAGAGTCATACACATACATATATTTATAAGACCTTGTCATCTTTCTTGCTGGAAGCCTGAGATGCACTAACTACTCCTGTGCACACCTGTCTTGTAATGTGCTTAAGTATAAAATATTTTTTATGTAGAAAAGCAACACTGCCCTTGAGTTAGTGTCAACATATGGATATCATCTGTTCCGCATTATACCTTTATGAATAAACATCTGTCAATAACCCTAAAAATCACCATTAAAAGAGACCTCTGACAAATCCTCAGAGGAAGGCATACATTCCAGCACCTGGTAATGCTCTCATTTCATCATCAAAGCCAGGAAAATCAACAAACAAATAAAAAACTCCAACAATAATGTACCCACTGTTACTTTTTCTAGGATGTGCTCCTCCTCTTCTTTCATTGTAGGCTGTATCTGTGGCAGTAGAGCTTCTGTGGGATTTTATTCATTCAGAAGCTCCTGGAAATATTCCTTTCATCTGCCTTTGAAGTCCTGTGGACTGCTGATCAGGTTGTTGCTGGCATCCCTTATGAAGGGAGTCTGACTATCTTCTTTATCTTTCTGTTGTTGCCTTGCAACCTGATAGTTTCTTTGTGCCATCTTCTAAGTCACTTACCAGAAGCTGGTCAAAGTGCCTGTGATGCCTTTTTGTTTGCTACTGTAGCCTCTTTGTTAGCCAACCAGTATTCCTCTCTAGCCTTGTCTGTCCTTTCTATCTCCCCCTTTTTCCTTCACTCCTTTCTTCTGATGACTTTCTGGACTTCTGCATTCTACCACCAGCTTTACTTATGTACCTTATTTCCATACCTGGCTCAAGCAAAACAAATCAAACAAATCTGACAGCTGCACAGCACTGAACCAAGCAGAAAATGCTGCCCAAATTTAAGCAGTATAAGTTCAAACAAAAAACGTGTTTTTTATGTCAAATTTTAATAACATACATTAATGTCTTCACAAAATATCCAGGGATTTCATCAGAACAAACCATCTATGTGTGTGTGTGTGTGTGTGTGTGTGTATATATATATATATATATATATATATATATATATATATATATATATATATATATATATGCATATATATATATATATATATATATATATGCGGGTCTACATTGTTTCATTGAAAGCTCATTTCACTGAATTTCAATTCACCCTAGAGTACTGTAAGGCAAGTAAAAGGTATATGCCCTTTTCCCCACTGCAGTGCAATCCTGGAGTTAGTATATATAGTTAGGGGTGTGTGTGGGGGGGTGTAGACCCCCACTTAGTTTGGGTATATATTTTCTTCTGGAAAGAGTTAGTCATTGGTGTTGTAAGTATGCATGTCTATGGTTTAAAATGTATTGTTTTGAAGCTTTCTGTGAAATATAATATAAAACCAAACTAGGTGAGAGGGCTACAACCCCCACACCCCCAATGTGGGAGGGTTGCCCCCCACACACCCCTAACTATATATACTAACTCCAGGATTGCACTGCAGTGGGGAAAAGGGCATATACCTTTTACTTGCCTTACAGTACTCTACACTGTGCCAGTACCTCACTTCAGTGAAATGAGATTTGGTGAAATGAGTTTTCAGTAATTTGAGCTTTCAGCGATTTGGTCAGGGTGAATTCAAATTCAGTGAAATTGTTTTTTAATGAAACAAAGTAGACACACACACACACACACATATATATATATATATATATATATATATATATACACACACACACACACACACACATATATATATATATATATATATATATATATATATATGTATATATATTTACACACACACACGTAAACCAATTAAAAACTAATAATATGCTTAGTAATCAAATGTCCTTAAAGGGACCATTCATTAAAATTGTAAAAAGTGTACTTGTTTAAAACAGTAATAATAACAATAATAATACTAAAAGCACATCCTAGAAATTGGGCACACACTGGCCAATAGGGGCACATACATCTCTGCCACCATTAGCATAGGCTCCTTACTTCAGTCGGAGTAGGTCAGCTCTTCAACCCACTTATCACTGGTAAATACCTTACCCATTTGGCAACATCAGTCAGTATGTCCGAATCACCTAGAGTCATATTTTACACCATTAAAATTGCTAGCCCTGCCACAGAATGGAGTATGTGATGCACGATCCCCTATCCTGAGAATACTGTGCCGCACAACAGATGCCCAAAGTAGTTGGTTTTTACAACTCTTGCCCCATAGGGCACCATGTAGAATTTGTGCTGCTACCTGCAACGGCATTCTTGGGTGCGTTTGAGATGAAAATAGCATGTTTTTGGTAGGTGGGAGGAATTTCACAGAGACACAGTCAGAACATACAAACTCCATACAGCATTGGCCAGAGGTCAGGACCAAACCTTGCAGAAGACCTTAAAACTTAACCATTTAAGCCTTTTTCACTAGAATCCTATTTACCTAGAAAATTGACCCTACATATGCCCTAAACATCTTCACTAGAGCAATTCTAGCAATAAAAATAGAAGTTATGTCCTTACCATAATGTTCCATGTGGAGTGTTCATCTCGCCTTTGTTCTTACACATGGGTTCGGAGCCGATCCTCGGCTCCGTGCCGGCCTCTAGCAAGCTCTGCATCGAGAAGAAGCTCGAGACAATCTAATACCCACAATCCCCCTCTGCCTTTACCTCAGATCTAGTTTGCAAGCAAACCAATCTACAGAATAGCACACTCATCCTCACATCACATATGTACAGAAAGAATCTACACATAACTATATATATATATAGCCAGACAGACATATATAAAAATATATATATATGTCAACTATATACACAATATTGTAACAGTAGCAGAATGCTCCTGGCCAGGCATCAAAGAACGTTCTTCCTAAGGGTGGGAGGGTGGGACTGTAAGAACAAAGGCGAGATGAACACTCCACATGGAACGTTATGGTAAGGACATAACTTCTATATGTGATAGTGTTCAATCTCGCCGTTTGTTCTTACACATGGGTAGCGTCCCTAGCTCCTTATTCCTGAGGAACTCACGGGAGGACGTTCTTGAGCACAGTGGAACCAAAGGTTGCCCTGTCCCTAGAAACCTTGTCTACCTTATAATGAGAAATGAATGTATGTGGTTTAGACCAAGTAGCAGCTGCACAAATAGCGTCCAGTGGTAGGCGGGCTGCATGAGCCAAAGATGTAGACACTGACCTTGTGGAATGTCCTTTGGGTTTGTGTAACAGGGTTTGATTTGAAGAATCGTAGACATAGATTATACAATCCGTTAACCATTTAGAAAGAGTTCTTTTGGTAACTGCAAGTCCTTTCCTGCTATCAGCAAAAGCCACAAAGAGTTGATCTGTTTTTCTGTGATCCTTTGTTCTATCCAAATAAAATCTTAGCTGTCTGTGAACATCTAATTTGTGTAACATATACTCCATTTTGTTGGAGTGGTTTTGAAGAAAGTGGGTAATTCAATGGACTGATTAATATTGTTAATAGAACACACTTTAGGGAGGAAGGATGAATTGGTTCAAGAGAAACTCTGTCAGAGTGAAAGATCAAACACGGGTGCTTGATGGAAAGAGCCTGAAGTTCAGATACTCGCCTAGCGGAAGTAATGGCTACCAGAAAGAGAGTTTTCCAGGATAAAAATTTTAGTGAGCAAGAAGAGGCAGGTTCAAAGGGGCAACATTAATTTAGATAGCAACAAATTTAGACTCCAAGGTGACGAGGAGATCTGACCGTGGTCTAATATGAAAACTCCTTTTAAAAGGCTTTACAAAGTCTGTGAGCCATAACAGGAGCTCCACATTCTTCCACATGGAAATTCGAAATGGCAGCCAATTGAACTCTTAGTGTAGCAGGAGAAGCTCCCTGATGGAATAAGTCTGTTAAGAACTCTAAGATCTTATTCAAAGGAGCTACAAAAGGATCCACATGGTGTGTATTCGCCCAGAATACAAATCGCTTCCATTTGCTAGCATATGTCTTAGTAGTGGAAGCTCTATGCGAAGCCACCAAAATATCCTGGACTGCTGGTGACAAAAGATCAGACCTGGCTAAGTTGGGAATTGGAGCAGCCAAGCTGCTAGATGGAGGGACAGAAGCGGGATGGGGAACCCCTGATGAGTGAGTCAATAGGTCTGGCTCTGGGTCCAGAATCCAGGGTCCCCGAATGCAGTGTATCTTCAGGAAGGGAAACCAAATTTGACGAGGCCAGAATGGGGCAATGAGGATTATCGTCCTGTGTAGGTTCTTGGCTTTCTGGAGAAACTTTGATATCAGAGGAAATGGGGAAATGCACAGGAGTCCCGGGGCCAATCGTGAACCAGTGCGTCCCTGGGGACTTCCCCTGGAGGGGTAATAGGGCAAAGTAGCTCCTGCATTTGGCGTTCATTGGAGACGCAAACAGATCGCAGGAAGGCTGGCCCCACGTGCGAAAAATCCTTTTCGCTACTGACTGTTTTAGGGACCACTCGTGCGGTAACAGAATTGCTCTGCTGAGCCTGTCGGCTATGACGCTGGATGACCCGGGATGTGCGTTGCTATTAGAAAGCGACCCGTGGACTCCGCCCACTGCCAAATTCTCATGGCCTCTCTGCATAGCTGATAGGACTTGGTTCCCCCTTGCTTGTTTATGTACCAGACTACCGACATGTTGTCCATCTGAACTGCAATAGTCCCTAGAGGAAGAAGGGGAGCAAAGTGTTGCAACGCTAGAAACACTGCCCTCAACTCTAGAACATTGATGTGCAGATTGTACTCCAAATTGGTCCATTCGCCTTGGACTGTCTGTCCTTGAAAGATGCCCCCCCACCCTATCAGGGAAGCATCCGTGGTCACTGTAACTGTGGTGGGTAGCACAAACGGTCTCCTGGAAAGGTTGAACGCTTGAAGCCACCAGTTTAGATCTGCTTTGCATGTCTTTGTTATAAGAATCTCGTGTGTTAGAGGTAGTTGTTGAAACGACCATTGTGCAAACAGCAGCCATTGTAGGACTCTCATGTGCAGCCTTCCCAGGGGAATTGCAATCAGGGAGGCTGACATGAGGCCCAACACCTTTAGTACTAGTTTTGCAGGAGATTTCCTTGACAAGAGTAGAAGACGAATATGAGTCTGAAGTGATAATATCCTTTCTGGGGGAAGCCTCAGAATCAACTGACGTGTGTCTAACTCTGCCCCTATGAACAAGATGTTTTGTGATGGCTGAAGTAAGGATTTTCTGAAGTTTACGGAGATCCCTAGGTGAACACACAGTTGGAGAACAAAGTCTCTGGCCTGCAGTAGTTGACGCCTGGTGGTGGCCGAAAGGAGCCAGTCGTCCAGATACGGAAACACCTGAAATCCCTGGCGTCTCAAGTGAGACGCTACCACTGCCATGCATTTGGTGAAGACCCTGGGGGCTGAGGTCAGACCAAAGGGCAGGGCTCGAAATTGAAAGTGACTGGCTCCCAGCCGGAAGCGCAAATGATCTCTGGATGCCCTGGCCATTTTGATGTGGTAGTATGCATCCTCTAGATCTATTGAGCACATCCACTGCCCTTCTGTAAGAATGGAAGGATCGATTGAAGCGTGACCATTCGGAACTTTTCTTTCTTGACGAAAGTATTGAGGTAGCTTAGGTCTAGAATGGGCCTCCAGTCCCCTGTTTTCTTTGGAACTAAAAAGAACCTTGAGTAAGTCCCGAATCCTTGCTGGTCCGCTGGGACTGGCTGGATGACTCTTTTTTTCTAGCAGCTTTGAAATTTCTAAAGCTGCTGGCTCTCGCAGATGGGGCGGTACATCTGGGAGTCTTTTCTTTGGGATGGGATGAGATAGGAAGGGTATGTTGTAACCTCTGGTAACCACGCTTTTTACCCACTTGTCTGTAGTTATATTTTGCCAGGCCTGAGGGTATAAAGCTAAGCGACCCCCGACTGCTTCCAGAGCAGGACAGTCGGGCCTCCTCTCAGGAGTGCTGGAAAGGTTTACCAGGAGTGTTTCCCTGTCACCTTGATGTTGCGGACCCCTCTGCCGCCAGGGCGGCGTCTTCCACCTCTGCCCCTCCTCTGCCTCTAGAGGGGCATCACCCTGTGTGCCTGAGAAAGACCCTTGGGGTTTTCGAAACCACATTTTTCCACCGCGTTGCCCTTTGGGGTACGGTCTGGTTGGGGTGGAAAAACGGACTCCGACAGCAGACAGAGTCTTTCCCTCTTGTTCACACCGGGTAAGGGTCTCCTTTACTTTGGGGCCAAAGAGAGTGGCACCGTCAAATGGGGCGTTTGTAAAGGAAGACTTGATGGCTTCCGCAAAGGAGCATAGGCGCATCCAGGATTGTCTACGAAGAGCAATCGCTGAAGCTGCTGCCCTACTCGAACCTTCGGCTGCGTGGGAAATCAGCCTCATGGACGAGTTAACAATCGATGTTAGGGTATTAAGTTGCGCCGTCACTTTCTCTGAGACAGCTGCATCTGTAGCACCCTGGAGGGTATCTCCCAACTCTTTGACTAGATCCCTCTGTAGACGTATAAAGTGGGTCAAATAGTTCAGGGACCGCATGGAAAAAGCCGCTGAACTAAAAATGCGCTTCCCGTATCTATCCATCGCCCCAGAGTCTTTATTAGGAGGATGGATAGACGAAGAAGACTCCGACATCTCCTTTTCGTGGCTGCTGCCACCACCATAGCGCCTACTGGAACTCCTTTTGTAAGGTAAGACTTATCCTGAGGTGCTGTGATGTACTTGTTAGGTTTCCTTGGAACAGGTTCCACTGTGTCAGGAGCCTCCCACGCCTTCGAGCAATTAGTTCCATTAGTTCGCCGAAGGGCGGAGTGACCCAGGAGGAGGAAGGGCGAGCACCAAATGCCTTCAGCAGAACTGACTCATCCTCAGAAGGGGGAAGGGACTGCCAGTCACCTCTCTGCTTCAGGATCTCCAATATGTCCGAAAAGAGACATCTTCTGAAGGTGACTTAGGGGACCCTCTGACTCATCTAAGTCAGTGTCAGATGTCAAGGATTCCTGTGGAGAATCCAAGTGTCTCCTCTTACACAATCTCTTCCTAGGGACTTCCTCGTGGGGAGCATCCGAAGAAGCCTCGAAGAAGAGGGGCACCTCCAGGGGTGGCTGAGACACTGGTGCCCGACGCTTGGATGTGGCCGTGGGTGCAGATGAAGACAAAGGCCCTTTATGGGGAGGAGAAACTGCTTCCACTGATGTGGTTGTCTGGGTAGACAACACCTTCCTCATCAGGTCGAACGCCCCGGTCCCGCATCGAAGAGTCCCCGGTTCAAGAAATGGGAAGAATCCCGACACAGGCACCAAGGCATCGACCCGAGGACGGAGCCAATCGATCCGCCGAGGCCCGAGGGGAGAGTCGGAACTGACACGCCGGTTCGACTCGCCCCGGAACCAAGAACAGACCGTCGGCTCCGAGACTCCGGTACCGGTCTGACGGAGTCGAGGTGAGGGAACAGACCGAGAAAAGACGGTTCTGGACCCGAGGGCTCCACAATCAGTAGATCAGCCTCTTCCGTCTCCAAAGACTGAATCGGTCTCGGAGGAGGAATGGATGGAGATACAGGAAGGCCTTCAAGTTTCGACACCAACTGGGTGGAAACCGAAATAAGTTTAGAGAGGGAATGCTCCAATAACTTCTGCACCACGCGATCCACATCGACATCCGAAAGTTTGGAGGAAGAACGTGTCGAAGGAACCAAGACGGAGCCGACCTCAATATGGCCGAAGGAGGAGTTCCATCACCGGTTCCAAGACTCGAGGCTCAGGAACCGATACCAGTTGAACACTCGGCCCCAAGTCTGTGGAACCGGTGATCTAACCTTTGAAGAAGAGCTCGGAGCCGATGACTTAGGCTCCGGCGTCTTCGACTCCTTAGAGGACTTTGATGCCTGGTCAGAAGCATCCAGAGCCTCTTGGAAAGCCAGTTTCAATAGACCTCTGTCCATTAGTTTCCTGCGCCTATCTGTCATGACCCTCCCACTAAAAGAGTGACAGATGGAGCAATCCTCTTGTAAGTGGAGAGGGCCAAGGCAGTAGACGAGGGAACTATGGTTGTCAGTGACCGACATTTTCTGGCCACACTGACAACGCTTGAAACCAGACTTTACCTTCTCAGACATTATAGGGAAGAAAGACAAATCCAGTAAAAACAGTCAAGTCCGATAAAGTTAGTCAAACCGATAAAATTGTCAAATCCGTAAAAATTCTTCTCAACTAGGTAAGATATGAAGGGTGTAGGCCCGATAACAATTTGACCGATAATTAAAGTTAACGGTACCAATAAATTAACGGAACCACAACACAATCACACAGTTAACACTGAAAAATATCAAACAGACTAGTATCCTAATAAAATATAACAATAAAAGTTATATCTTACACTTAGAAACTCTCGAAGCTAGCTCCCAACGATGTGATGCAGCAGCTAAACTGAGATCTGTGGTAAACAGATGCAAAGTAGTTGGATTGCCCCATAGGGCACCATGTAGAATTTGTCTGCTACCTGCAGCTTCTTCGGTGCGAGATGGCATGTTTTTGGTAGGTGGGAGGAATCACAGAGACACAGTCAGAACATACAAACTCCATACAGCATTGGCCGAGGATCAGGACCAAACCATGTGTAAGAACAAACGGCGAGATTGAACACTATCACATTAACACATTTACCAACTTTATTTACTTCACTTGCCTGAAATTAAACAAAAGTAAGACTGAAAGAAAAACTATACTATTTGCAGAAAGCCTCCAAAGCAAAGAATTCTACAACTTAAAACAGAAGCAATAATTTGAGATATAATTTCAAAATCCCTTTTGTTTAAAGATTTTTTGTGTCTTTCGGCTTTTCCAGGTTAGGGGCCGCCACAGCGGAACTCCGGTCCGCTTATGATTGGTAGTGGATTTTTATGTACCGGGTTACCAGCCCTGATGCACAACCTTCAATGAAGGCACGCCCCAATCACGTATGCCTCCACACAGAAGACGCTCTAGCTGAGGATCGAACGGGACAACGTCTTGCTATGAGGCGACAACGCTACCGCAGCACCACCACCGCAGTTCTTTTGTTTAAAGATAAACAAGCATAATTCTAATATTTCACAAGGCTATATATATCCTTGGTCATCTCTTAAACATTTTCATCAACACCCTCTACACAACAGCTCCCCTCCAATGCAATATGCCAAAGACTCCAAACTCATTTGCACATTAGAAAACCTGGCACATCCTCAAAACCTTACTCAGGAAGCTTTAACAGTCTCTGAAACATGGCTTTGTACCTCATAACTCATGCTCACCTCCCCCCCAAAAAACTAATTTGTTTCCCAAAATCCCCCTCTCATGAAAACAACTAAACTATAAATCCTCTCTCTTAATAATGTAACAACTGAAGTCACTTTTCATAGCAAATTAATAGGAATGATAGTGTTTGATAATCTTAAATTTAATCAGCATATACAAAATCTAGACGAGCTAATATTAGACTTCACCTTAACTGACCCCTCTCTCTCAAGCAGCCATCCCAATCATGGGGATAAGTTTACATTCTACTCACCATGCTATAAATCGTGGTCTACGATTGACTTCTTTCTGGTATCAGAATCTCTCCTAAACAAAAAAAATCTTTACTCAAATAATCCAAGATTTCTATCAGACCATTCCAAAATAACTCTGAAACTTTTCCTTCTAAATAACACCCCAAAGCAAAACACCTTACATTCCTGTTCTCTAAACCCAAATCTTCTAGACAAAGAAGAGGTGGTAAATGAAGTTAAGACTATACTAGATGAACTTAATACCAACTTATCATCCTCAGACATCACACTAGACATTCTGTGGGCAGCCACAAAAGCTAGAATCAGATGGCTGTTGATCCCAAAAGCCTCCTATTTTAAAAAACTTGCTAGGGAGAACGAAACCAAAACTGAACTAAAAATCCAAGAAACTGAAAAATCACTCCAAGAAAATTTCTGCCCTGATCTAGAAACCCAGCTTCTCAACTAACAGAAAGAGTTATACCTAATACATGCACGTAATCTTTCATTCCGAGAAATGAAACTCTTAGCTAACTACTCTGAATGGACTCAGCAGCCCTCTAAGCTACTAGCTAGGCTCACAAAAGTGTACCAGGACCCACCTACGATTTCACAAATTAAGCACAATAATGAAATACTCACAAATAACCACAATATATTGCTTGCCTTCATAAATATGTACAATAAACTATATGCCCATAGAATGGAATACATCCTCCATCCTACAACTCTTTCTTCAATAGTATTACAATCCCAAAAATTGAGAATCATCAATTTGAAAACCTCGAGTCCCCTTTAAAAAAAGAAGAAATTATGGAGGCAATAAGAAGTCTAAAAAGCAACAAAGCTCCAGTCTCTGATGGGTTCACTTCCAATTTTTATAAAAAAATTGCTTTGAAACTTACCCCTATCCTTCTTACAGTCTTCAACCACATTTGTAAATTTGGATTCACTGATCCATATCTTAACAACTCCAAAACTATCTTCATTCACAAATATAATACCGACAAATCTAACCCATCAAATTACAGACCTATTTCACTTATCAATCTAGATGTTAAAATTATGACTACAGCTCTAGCAAACAGAATCAAGAAAATTCTTCATACAATTATATCCCCACAGCAGTCAGGATTTATGGAGGGAAGACAAACAAGGGACAATACACTTACTCTAGGTGCAGCCATACAGCTTACTGCAAAACACAAACTTCCCATATATCTCATTTCCCTTGATGCCACAAAGGTGTTTGATAGGGTAAATCATGAATTTTTGTTCTTAACTTTACAGCAATTCAACTTTCCGAACAACTTCATAAATACAATTAAAATCCTATATAACTCTTCATACACTATGCTAGTCATTAATAAACTGCAAACTAGGAGCCACAGTCAAGTCCCCAAATGATGTGGACATCCTACAGAAGGGCCTCACTGAGACAGATGCCTGGTGTCAGAGCCATGGCCTCAAGCTCAATGCCAAAAAGTGCAGTGTCATCCCCTTTGGTAAAAAGACTATACCCATGAACTACCACATAGGCAGCAATCTACTTAACATCAAATGCGTGATAAGAGACCTTGGGACCCAGGTGGACAGTAGTCTCTCCTTTGATAGTCACATCGCCACAGTAGACAGGAAGTCCTTCGACATGGCACACCTCACCATAAAAGGTTTCTCATCCAGGAAAAAAGAGGTAATTGTTCCCCTCTATTCGTCACTCATTAGACCTATTATAGAGTACAACGCCCCTTATGGAATGTACCTCACAAGACATCTGCAGCAGCTAGAAAGGCCACAGAAGTACCTCACAAAGAGGAATACTGGCCTCAAACAAATGCCCTTCACTGACCGCCTCAAAAAAACTCCAGCTTTACTCCATAGCATATCGCCTACTCCGAGGTGATCTCTGCCTAACATATAAAGCTATGTCAAACCCAGAGCTGTTGGACATGCTACACCTAAAGAAATCCCAATCCCTCCAAGCTACATGCTCTAGGGACCTAAACCTTGTCACCACAATAAACAGGACACGCTGGAGGGATAGATTCCTGTCCCAGAGACTTCCTATACTCTGGAACACACTACCCATCTATGTCAAGCAAAGTTCTTCATTAGCACTCTTCAAGAAAAACTTGATGAGTGGATGGGAAATAGGAAATACACCCCGGGATCACTTCTGTGTCTCTGCTGGACAGTGGCATAGGAAAATAACTTTCTTGGGTGGCGTAAGCTATGGTACCTTGCTGGCTAGGCTTACATAGGCCCTTGGGCTGATAGCCTAGTACCTACCTATGAACCTATGAACCTATAAATAATGGTACCAGAAAGGGGTGTCCCCTTTCACCTTACCTTTTCAATATTTATATCAAACCCTTATTTATATATTTAACACATAATACCTTTCATCATATACCCAACATTCTGGGTAATAATCTCACCTTTTCAGCATTTGCAGATGACCTCATTATAACCATTATCCTAAACTAGAGTCCTATCTGGTACTTGCATATAAATGTATACCACATCAAAGGTATGATAACATACATATAACAGTGTTAGTATGAACAATGTAAAACTGTTTATGACTACTGTAAACTGTATCTGTCTGTAGTTTATACCTATAAGTGTCTGATGTTTATACCTATACGTGTCAGTAACTAGACACCCTAATGGATCTAGATGAAATATGTACCCAAGTTTGTCTGTATGTTCTGTAAAAATTGTCTCTTTGGAGCTTTTCTCCCTGGGCCTCCACTGAAAATGGACATATATCCAGCTGGACTATCCCGGTTAACAAATGTAAAATAAATAAATAAATAAAAATATTTCCAGCTACCCAACACTGACCTAACCAAAATTCAAAACACAATCGAAATCTTCTTGAAAACTTCAAACTATGAAATGAACCCCTCAAAATCTCTTATCTTTCCAATCAACCCAAACAGTCATAAAGAAGCTTCTTTTCCTATAATCCAAAAAAAGTTGAATTATACTCTTAAATATCTGGGGATAATTTCTGACCACAATCATAAAAACTCCCTACAAAATAACCTCCTTAGAACATGGCTGAATATTGAGAATGATTTAATCAGATGGAAAAACATGAAATTCCCCTTCCTGTCTAAAACAGCAATAATAAAAATGAACGTCCTACCCAGAATACTGTTCCAGTTCAATGCAACAGACATCTCTCTAATTTTCTTTAAAAAAATAAACAAAACCATAACTAAATTTATCTGGTTCCCTAAAAAGCCTAGGATTTCCTTATTCAGATTAATCCTTCCTAAAAACAAGGGTGGACTGGGGTTACCAGATTTCAGATTGTATTATGACATAATTTGTGCCAGCAGAGTCATGTTATTTGCAGATCATAACCTAAGTGAATTAACGCACTCTCCCCAATGGATTGATCTCTGGCATGCACATGTGAAAACGTGCAATATAAACCCCAAGTCGCAGCCCTTTATAAACAAACTTTTATTAAAAGACATTAAACTACATAATTTGATTAAGCATAAAATCAACACATTTCAAAAACTTTTTTCTTCACTAGGTCTGTCAAACGCACTCATTCTTATGCAGCCCATTCACTTAAACCTAAACTTAAAGCTGGGTAACAAAATGATAAACCTGGACCAATTCCCTAAAATTTAATTCTTAACTGTATGGGAAGTCTTTCAATTCAAGGACAACTCCCTTAATGATATCAAAGTTAAATTTAAACTGAATAACAAATATACAATTTTGAGACAAATCAAAGAGCTAATCTCTACTTTAGGTAGTTTCCCAAATAAGGTACAAGAAGAAATAAACATGGCTACATCACTCCTGAAATGTCTAATAATTAAAAAGAAGATGTTATCAATTACTTATAACCTGGTTTCTACTATTAAATATCAATCTTCTATTACTTTTGCACAATATTGGAGAAGCAAAAACCCCAAACTGACTGATGCCCATCTCTCCCAAGCAATTAACAATACGAACAGATTTGCCCCTTTTAAGAAACTATTATATACCCAATTAATGATTAATAATAATTCATACTATACACCAGAACGTTTAAACACCTTCCTCCCCAGCACTTCCTCCTTCTGTCCTTTTTGCCCCACAGCGACTGCCGACCTCTTGCACGCCTTATGGTACTGTAAATATGCACAACATCTATGGGACTCCCTAAGGATTAAACTTACAAAAATGGGATATGCCAAATCCACTCTCTCATGGGAGTTTGCTATACTACACATAGGTCATTCTGGCATACCCACCACTGAACTTAGGATTCAGATTGCTCTTTTTATGTTAACGAAGCTCTACATTACACAGAACTGGTTGGATCGCTCTAAATTAGACTGGGATAACTTTAGGAACATGGCATCCAAGTATTTTCTATCTCATAAACTAACTACTACTAATATTAACAAATGCCTGAAATGCCTCAGTTTCTGGAGTATTACCCTAGATTGCATCCTAAAATAACATAGAATGGTTTTCTATATCTATTATCCTATGTAAATACTATCATCAGTCCCTCCTCTACAGAGTCTCACTCCATTATGCTCTCTATGGTTACCTATGTGCATATCGCTAACAGAAAAATAAGAAATAAATATCAAACTTTAATAAATGTAATTAAAATCTTGATACTATAATGTAGCACTAATTGTAAATAATTGTATGTATGTGATGTTTTTTCCCCTTTTTTCTTTATTCTATTTTATTATATAGTTAATTACTGAATTTTTGACTATGTGCCAAGAACAATCTTTTGTATTAACAGTGTTAACATTGTCAAGTTTCTTATACGTACGTTTATCGTTCTGTTTTTTTTCCTCCTCTTCATACTGAGAAAATTAATCTTGAGAATACTTACGGATTACCGGAATGACAAATGGCTTTTTCTGTCTATGTATACTGATTATTCCCAGTTAAATATTTGCTGACATTATGTTTCACAATATGTATAATGAAAATAAAATAAAATAAAATAAAATAAAGATTTGAAAAAAAAGGGGATGCTTTGTAGAGCCAAAAACATTCTCATCAATGCAACTATAACTACATTCGCTATTACGTACCTCCTTCCCTAACTACTTTATGGTGCTCCAATCCTTACTAACCTCCAGGCATCACAAGAAGCAACACCAAAACAATGCTATAATAAAGTGTCTAAATTTGCAGCAAATACCCTTTTCAGAAACCACCACTGTATTATCACTGAAAAGCCTAAATTGGTTAGAACTACTCTATTAACTACTCTGAAACCATGCCAAATGTCCAGCATCACCACACCCCCAGGTGGTTATTGCTATAACATATACACAGCCTCTTGCTGCCTACAAAATTACCCAGTTTGTCAAGCACTAATTACCATTCGGCACAATTATGTTCCTACGCTATCATTATGATCCAATGACCAAACATTTCTGTATGTCCACAAACCTATCAAATCTACTGGGCATGGTCTGTGTTCATACCATGTTGCTAAGGCCTAGAACTCCTTACCTATATCCATCTGGTCAATGCCCTCCCTGCAGTCCTTTAAAACATTCTGAAAGACTTCCTAGCCAAAATCTAGTTCTGTTCTTGTGCATCCCCAGGATAAACTACATCCATAAATATGAACAAGTACCTGTTCATACCTTACACCTCCTTAATCTCCCTTCTTCACTTACTTCTTACTTCAGTCAGTTTTTCTCCCCATCTCTCCATATAAATATGGCATGACCCTGGTTTGTGTTTTCATTTTTTCCCTCTCACTTCATATTGCAGTTTTTGTTTGCATTATAATAACTTACCTTTAATTTTTTTAAACTGGCTAAAATTTCGCTACTTATTAAATCATTGTCATACAAGTTGAATTTATTTTCAAAAGAATGTTGTCACATTATGTCTAATTTGGTATAATTATTTAAACTGTACATGTGTCTGTATTATTTTTGAAGATCATAAAATTATATTTCCTAAAATATTTTGTAATATTTTTGAGTTTTTTTCCTCAGGCTTCTTTTGAAAATGGGCACCTACCCCAGTCGGACTTTCCTGGTAATCAAATGTCAGTAAATAAATAAATTCTAAAATCCTCAAACTCTTCTGCCAGCATATCAAGCATTTTGTATGTTCCACAAAAAGGCCAACATTACATTTATCTTACTTGCACCTACTATAAATGTAGAGAACGTAAAATGACACTTTGTTTCTAACATCAACATTCCACTACTGCTGTCAGGTTCTTTTCCCATCCTTGCCATATTCCCTCCAGATCTCACTGCCCAGAACAACATAATTATTATGTTTCATTTCTCCAATATCACTACATACCTCTCAACCAATTAGCACAAGAAATCTGGACAAAGCCTGACATAATGGGGGGTGTCAAAGGCCCAAACATAGGGCACATTTTAAATATTGCTCTTATAAACTTAGAAAGTAGCTGTAATAACAGAATTTGTGTTAAAATCCATCTTCTGAAGGATATGAAGTCTAAAACTCGAATGCATGTCCTTATTTAGTGACTTTAATCCTTAGATCATCCCAGTGATTTTACAAAAAAAACACACAATTTTTGTGAGGAACAGACTAAAAATATGAGGCAAAAATCTGGACATTCTGTGAAAATCTGTACAGTTGAGAGGTATACAAACCACTCTTCAAAAGGACTCTCAGTTACAAGTGTAGGATGTCACAATGGCAGTTCCAGCACTTTGAGAAATAAACCGTAATTCAAGAAGAATAACAGCAAAATTTTAAACTTACATTTATACTTTTTTATAAATTTTTACAAGGGACATCACTTCCTTGTGCCACCCCCCCCAAAACTTGATGGGTTGCACTACACTAAACCCTGCTACTTAACTCTGGGATCAATGTACCTTGGAGGGGCAGGAATTCTACAAAACATTGCAATCTTGTATTTCACACATATTCTTCTATTAGCATTTATTTACATAGTCTCAGGATCACAATTACTATTCCTGAGCAATCAACAAGTACCCTTCTACAACACATTCAGATATTGACTTGCTGCACCCAAAAATAAAATTGGACTCATCCCTAGCGAACAGAAATCTGCCACCTATGAGCTACTCCCAAAAACAACAAAACTATCAGAATAAGAACATTTCTGCCTCATAGCCAAATTTTTACCACTGAGCAAAATATTCAAAACATTAATTTGCGTATAATTACTTGACTTAATTCAATTCAAATGAATCCTTACCAATGTCCTCCATGGTTTTGACCAGGCTATAATTCAGTCTACTATTTTCTGAATAGACACAAAATATATTTACCAAAATATAGAGAAGGGTGAAATAAATGCTGCATTATTTGCTGACATATGAAGGACTTTTGATGTTCTTGATCATAACCTATTAATCAGCAAACTATACAGTTTTATCTAACCTGGTTCAGAAACAGGCCAGTTAAAGGTCACTCCTGAAATACTTTCTTTATTACCTCCACTCGCTAATCTGGGTTATCCCAGGGAATCAATTTTAGGTGCTGCTCTATCTTATATATTCTTAAACTCATTATCCATCCCTTACCTCAAAGTCATCTAGTACACACATGACCTACCCGTATGCAAATCAGGCAATACATGCAAAGAACTAGATAAGCAATTACAGTACCAATTCCAACAACTCTGTCACTGGTTCCACCCCCAAGATGTACCTGTTGACCTCACATAATTGTAAATGTTTGACTAGATCAGTGTTGCAGTACTGATTCTTGGGTCTTTAAGCACATGATTGACCCAATTTCCGTAGTCTTTACATCATCCCCAGTCAATGGACGTCCAATGAACAATGTCCAGATGTCAAGGTATAAGAAAGTTGTCTGTCAGCTCCATCTTCAATTCTTTCTAGGCAGACAGCAGCAGTCTGATGCCTGAGGATAGCATGACCATTTCAAAAGTCATGATTTTAATAAGGTGTAAGGGGAGGTTCTAACCTTTGATATTTACTGGAAAGAAAAAAGGGATGAAGGTGGTTAAGAACTACTCTCCAGAAACGCTTAGCAGATACATGGATAGGAGGGTGGTAGTTTGTACTGTAACACTGATCTACTCAAACATCTACAATTACGGTAAATATGACACAAATGTGCTATGTTCTTCATAGTCAGTGTTGCAGTACTGATTACTGGGTGGACTCCCAAAGCTACAAGTTGAGGGGATAGGTTGTCTGATTGCCCCTGAGAGAGTAGGTTCTGTAGGCCAGCCGTAGCAAACCCTGCCATAACTCTGGAAGCACTGGCTAAATGGTAATCTTTAGAAAAGGAGTGGACAAATGTCCAAGTGGCAGCTTCCAGGATAGCCTATGTAGGGATGCCCTTAATAAGGCAGTATTGGCTGCACTGTGTCTGATGGAGTGAGCCCTGAAAGAGCCTGGTAAAGATTCACCATACAGGGAATAATAGACAGCAATGCAACTGGCTATGCCTTTCGAAAAAGTCTATTTGGAAACTGATCTGCCTTCTTTTCCATCCACACTGACTACCTGCAGGTGATCCACCCTGTTTGTGGACTTAGTCCTCTCTAGGTAATACCTGATCTGCTGATATACATCCAAGGGAGTGCTAAATTTGCTTGGCTCTATTCTGTGGGTTTGGAAAGAACACTGACAAGTGAATAGTTTGACTAAGGGTGGGATCTGAAACTACCCTGGGAATGAAGGAAGGCTTTATTCTTAAGTTTGCTCTGTCCCAATGAAAAACAGTGAAGGGTTCCTTGCACATCAAGGCTTGAAATTCTGAGACGTGTATGGCTGAGGTAAAGGCTATCAGAAGGGCGGTCTTCCAAGTGAGCATTTTTAGAGGAGCAGAAGATGCTGGCTCAAAGGGTGGCAATGTGGGCTTTTCCAGAACATAGTTTAAATCGCAGGTAGGTACAGAGTTTTTCCTGGAGGTCTTAGATATATCACCCCATTTAGAAATTGTTTCAGGTAAGAATGAGAAAACATAGGAGGGCTGCAGGTAAGATAGGCAGAGACAGCTGAGGTGTGTACTTTAATGCTGGAATAAGAAAGACCATAGTGAAACAATCCTGAAAGATATTCCAGTAGCAGTGTATTCTCCACATTTACAGGATTAGTGTGTCTATTTTTGCACTAAAAAAACTTATTCCATTTGGAGAAGTATTATTTCCTGGTATTAACTTTCCAACCCTCTCTCAAGACAGAAAGTACTTCTGAAGAGTATATTTGCATTGTTTATGGTCAAAAACTAATCCTCCAAGCTGTTAGTTTGAGGGTAGACAGGAGATCGTGAATGGCAGACCCCGTTAACTGAGTGAGTAGGTCTATCATGTGGAAAAATAAAGTACCTCCCTTCACTGAGAGTCAGGGGGGAGGGGGAACCAATGTTACAGGGTGCTACGACATTCATACGTGGCCTGTCTTATCTAACTTTTATCAGTACTCTGGAAATCAAGGGTAGTTGTAGAAAGGCAAAAAGGAAGAGGTTTGTCAATTAGAAAGGAAAGGTGTCTGCTCTCCAAGTCCCTGTCTGTTGCATTCTGCAGTAGAACTTTTGTAGTTGTCTGTTCTGGTGAGAGATGAAGAGGTCTATAGTGGGATACCCCACTGATGCATGATATCCAGGAAAATTTCTCTTTTCAGCATCCACTCTCTGGGGTCAAGAAGATCCCTGCTCAGAGAATCTGCTAGTGTGCTGTTCTGGCCCGGAATGTAGGATGTCATGAGAGCCAACTGCAATTCCTGTGCCAATAGCCAAATTTTCAATGCAAAATTGCACAGGGGATTGGAATGGGTTCCCCCTTGTTTGTTTATGTACCACATAACTCTAGTGTTGTCTGTCCAAATCTGTGGTGTTCCTGGGTTCAGTTTGTCTTGGAAGGCTTTTATTGGTAGAAAATGCTGCCAACATTTTTCTAGATTCCTTTAAATGGACTAAGTGAGCTCTCCAGACCACATCCAAGCTCTCTGTTGTGATGGGCGTGTCCAATTCTAGCAGGTAGAAGTTTGCCCCTGGGTTTTGCAGGATGGTGTTGCAAAATATTAATATGGTGTTGAGTATTTCCTTCTTTAGCCAGGAGAGAAGAGGCACTAGGGTTTTCATGGATTGGTAATGTTGTTCTCAAGTATTTTGTAAGAACCACTAGACTTTTCTCATGTGGAGTTTTGTCAGAGGTCCCTTAGAATCAAGGATATCATGTATCCTAAGGCCCTTAGGAACTCTCTTGCAGGGACTGTACGCTTTGATAGGAGGTTGAAGAAATATTTGAAGAGGTAAACCAGCTTGTCTTGGTATAGGAAGGCTTTTTATTGCACTGAGTCTATTAGTCTGCCCAGAAAAAAAGTATTCTCTGGGGCTGAATTTGTGACTTTTGGAGGTTCAATGTAAGACCCACCTTTTGTGATTTTATAGGTTGTCTGGAGATCTTGGATGGAGTTTCCCCTCTATGAGACAGTCATCCAGGTAAGGGAAATTATGCACCCTTAGGTTCTGCAATGGGTTATGACTGGAGTCAGACATTTGGTGAAAACTCTGGCAGCACTGGATAAGCCAAAAGGTAACGTATGGTAAGGTAATCCTATTGCCACAAACCATAGGTACACCTCATACATTCCTTTGAGATAGAGATGTGCAGATAGGCATCCTTTAAGTCTAGTGTAACCATATACTCCCCTAGATAAATCATGGGCAGCAGTTTCTAAAGGATGAGCATTTTGAATTTGAGGATGTACAGGAACTTGTTTAACTTCAACAGGTCTAATACTTGTCTCCAAGTACCTTCCTTTATTGGAATAGGAAAAAGTCTTGAATAGAATCCTCTCTCTTCCCAATCTTTTCTATCCTCCTCTGATTGATTCTTATAATTATCGTGCAATATTTTACATGCCCTACTAATTATCTCTTTCTTAACAGCTGCATCTGTTCTTGATTCAGCTAAAAACTCTACCAGAGCAGGTCTTTCACTTAAAATTATCTTATACATTTGTGTAATCAAGCCCTGGTAGGGAAGGCAGTCCCTAGCCTGCAAACCAAATATCTTTTTGGCCTCATCCCACTTTATTACCTTTTCTGCGTAAATTATTTGCTCCCAATACTTTGGTTCCTTTGCAAGGTTTCTCCAGTAAACTCCAGTTCCCTCTTGCCTATTTTCTGTACCCCTACTTGCAGTCATCTCTACTGGCAAAATCTCCTTTCTCCATTAAGGTATTGACTTAGTTCTTAGAATATGTTCTGCTACTATATGAATGTAATACTCTGCATGGTTATTATTATTATTCCCCTAAAGGATCTGCATCCAAAATTCCATTCTCTCTCTATTCCTTTCACTTCCCCTTTGCTTTATCATCATCCCTTCCCAGTTTGAATTATATCCTTCTGCTTGTGTTATGTATATGAGCCGTAACTGTGTAGGTGTAAAATATCCTATTCAAACCAGATAGACCTAAACCACCAAGTTATATTGGAAGTATCAACTTTTCCTATTTAACTCTTGCCCTCCCCCAGATAAATTCCTTCAATTCTTTATTAATTATTGTCCACAATTTCTCCTCAGGTTGATAAAAGTATGCCCGACCCATATACAAGACTCAACATCAGCTCCCTTTTCCCATTTTCTACACGAGGTCAGAGTGTTGTGTTAACTTTAGCCATTTCTCTCAATTCAACGTCACACTCCTGCCTTCTTTGGCACTCATACCTAACTGTTGCAGATATTCTCTCACACAATCCATCCATCTCTTTGCTGGACACCCTCTTTTCCTCTTGCCTTCTTCCTGTTTTTCCCAAATCTTCTTTACCAGACTGTCTTCTGCTTTTCTGCACATGGGCCCAAACCCCTGTAATCTATTCTCTTTGATTTTTTCTGCAATTGGAGCTACTTTGGCTTCTGCTCTTATGTCTTAATTTCTTCATCTGTCCCACAGTGTGCATCCTACCACCCATCTCAGGCACTTAATTTCCATCAGCTTTACCTTCCTCAACTATTCTGCCTTTGCTGCCCAGGTTTCAGTGTCATAAAGTAGTACTGATTGGACCACTGTTTTGTATACCTTACTTTTCAGCTTCTTTGGCATTCTTCTGTCATACACTTCACTTGACACTCTATGCCAGTTGGCTGCAGCCCTTCTGATTCTATCTTTGACCTCCTCATTCAGATTTCCCTTCTCCTCAACCACCCCTCCCAGATACTTGAAGCTATTAACCTGTTCCACTACTGTCCCTTCTGTCTCAGTTCTCAGCTACTTCTGATTTCTCCCATTTGCTGCCATTATTACTGTAATATATGTACTCAATTTCATCCCACGTGCCTTTAGTTTTGCATTACATTTCCCTACTTTTTGCTAAAGTTCTTGGTCAGAGTCTGCCTGTAATGCCACATCGTCTACATACAGCAACTTTGTTGGTCTCTCCCCTCTGACCTGTTTCCTAATGTAGTCCATCACCAGTATGAACAGCAGTGGGCTCAGAGCTGAACCCTGATGCACACCCACTCCCACTGGGAACCCCTCTGTGAGACTGAACACTGCTCGTACTTGAGTCATTGGGTCCTTGTACACAGCCTGCACTAATTCTACCCATGTTTCTGGGATTTTAAACCACCGCAGAACTGCCAAAATCAGCTTTCTTTTGGCCTTGTCATATGCTTTTTTCAAATCTAGGAATGCCCAGGTGGACTCTTTCCTCATCTCTAGCTTCTTCTAAACTATCTGTCTCATTGCAAACATTGGGTCAGTTGTGCTACATCCTGAGCTGAATCCAAACTCCTTATTTCCCATCTTACTTTCTACTGCTTTGCATATCTGTTTATCAGTGACCCTCTCCGGAACGTTCATGCAATGTGACAGGAAAGGAAGGACCGCCACACAAGACTAAAGGGATTAAAACATGTTTACTGCTTCTATCTTACTATCCATATCCATAAATAAGTTTCCAGTATCTCAGTTTTTGTATTATCTTTTGTTTAGTCTTCTCATATATCATTAACTGTGATAACAGAAGCTTTTTTAGTCTATACTTCTAAATACTTAATCGCATCACGTTCCCATAAATGTGAGTATTGCTGAACCAATTTGTGTGTGGGTGCATAATTTATGGCTATAGCTTTTGTTTAATCTTCATTAATGTTATATCCCCAAAAGACTTGAAACTGTCTGAAAATATTCCACGCCTCTGAGATGTCCTTTTCTGGATTTATCAGGTACAAAAAAAATCATCTGCAAATAAAGCCAACTTTTTTAATTAGCATACCAACTATATCCTTGTACTTCTGAGCCCTTATTATCTTTCCCAATGGCTCTAAATATAAAGGAAATAACAAAAAGAAAAGAGGACACCCCTGCCTGGTTCCTCTTTGCAAACACAGCTTATCTGAGAGGAACCCTCCTACTTTAATTCTTGCCTTTGAGCCTTCTAAATCCTCTTAATAATTAACCCTTTAATACTCTATCAGGGAATGCAACTGTTTCCAATGCTCTACTCATAAAATCCCAGCTTACTCTGTCAAATGCTTTCTCTGCATCAAGACCTACCAACAACAGAAGTATTTTCTTAGATTCTGCTCTGGATCATCATTGTTTGCCTCCCCTCTATAAAACCACACTGATCCATATCCATCAATTTTGGGAACACCTTTGCCACTCTTTTAACTAGTTAATCATGGTTTAAATTGAAATGGGTCTATATGAAGCTGGATCGGAAGAGTTTTCACCATCTTTAGGTAACACAGCCACCACCCCTTTCTTTCAAAATGTTGATGCATCCCCGCCTTTTAAAATACTGTTAAACAAAATCATTCAGATCTTTACCACTTTTTCCCTCCTAATTTCCAAACTTCCACAACAATACCATCTGTTACTGCAGACTTTCCTGAAGATTGATTATTCATCACTGTTTCTATCTTATCCCCTTCTGTCTTAACTGTTAGTTGTTGAGTCTCACCCACCTTCTAACTATGGCATAATTAAGTCTTCCATAAATATTTCCATCCTGCTAATCCTGTAGCTAAAATTCAATGAAATTTTCAAAACACGATTACAGATAATTCTTAGCCATTGCCTATCCTGAAAAGAACAGATTGATTGTCGCTGCAATTTTGCGGTCTGGTTGGGGACTACATCATGTTATTTCCCCAATTAGCCCACTGTTTCTCATAGCAACTACGACACGAAAGTGAGGTATTATAGCTTACCCGTCTCACTCCATTTTTTAAAAAAAATGGTAGTGCTCGCGGAACCCACTGCCTGCGGTAAGCTCACCTCTGCTTCTAATTTTAGTGATTTTCAACTATTATATTAATGTAAATGGTAAAGATTGTATTATATTAATGTAAATGGTAAAACTGTTGTTACAGGTGACTAGCATAGTGATATTTGCCTGATTGCAATGTCGCACTAAGTAACAGATCTGTGGTTGAATGTTCACATGTATTAGAGCTTTAAACAGTTTGTATACTAAATTCAGTAGATAGGACCTAAATCCTGCAAGATTTGGTCATAGCTACTACAGCGCTGATACCTATGACTGCATGAATGATTATTTTTAGTACTCTTAAGTTGCCTAGCTAAGTACAAGAGCCAGACTAAGCATTCACATTTATTAGGGCTTGTAACTGTTTTTATACTAAATTGAGTAGATATGACCTTAGTCCTGCAAAATTTGGTCAAAGCGACTACAACGCTGATATGCTGTGAAGCATAAATAATTATTTTTGGTACTTTTAAGATGCCTAGCTAAATACAGGAGCCAGGCTAAGCGTGTTTAAATTTTGTGCAGCATGACAGGGATCCTGCGACAGTCAGGCCTGCTACAAGCTCTATATTTTACGCTATTATTGTACAAGTAAAAGCCTCATTTTAATTATTATTTGATTCCTATATTACTAATGAATGGTGACTGTTAAAGTGCATTCTGGTAACTTCCTAGGGACACTTATATCACTACATAGCCTGAAAGTGTTTAATTGATCAACAGAGCTATTTTAATGTGTTCTAAAGTGCGTTTACTAGTAAACAGAATAGATAAGGTTGTTTTTCTTACCATCCTAACCTGCACCCATATTTCCTTCACATTTCCTAGAATTATTTTACTCTCTCCTTCCTTCTAGCCCAACCCTGCCTGCCCTATTGAAAGGCTCGCAATGCAAAGGGGACTGCTACTCACAATGTACTGCAATCTAAAGCAGTTAAAGTGTCACTTATTTTAAAAACTCACTGAAACTACAAGGCAACAAGGTTAATTTTGCTCTCTTAATGTTTTCTGTTTTAAGTCCAGGGTTACAACGTTTGTAAAGTACTGCTCAGGGATCCGCAGCACCGGCAGTGTCACAGTAGGCCTCCCCCAACTAATCCTGTAGGTAAAATTCAATGAAATTTGCAAAAAACAATTATAGATAATTCTTGGCCATTACCTACCCTGAAAGGAACAGGCTGCTTGTCTCTGGAATCTTGTGGTCTGGTCAAGTCACGCTCCGTTTGCCTCGCTCTGGTCGGCTCACTCTGCTGCCCTACCCCTGCCCCATTCCCCACCCCCTCACTATACCTACATTTATTCTAAACCCTCATCACCTGACCATATCACCTGATCACTACATACACCAATCACTTACCCAACATCATATTCTAATCCACAATCTATATACAACTCCCTGCCTTCAACTCACACATAATACCATCTAGCCACATCCCCACACTCACCTCAATCACTTTACAGCCATCACCCAAGCATTACTACCATACATCATGCAAATCACTCTAGCATCTCTCTCATTAGCCCTCACAACATTAGCCTACATGACATCCATACAAACTAACCTACCTCTATACAACGAATTCCATACAACACATACTTCCACACTCACAAAAACACACATAAACTTCTCTATCAGCCCTACAATTCTTAATGTTAATACTACAGTATATATATATATATATATATATATATATATATATATATTTATATATATATATAATATTTACATACCATGAGGCAACACTAAAGGAACCTCACATAGATCCAGCATAGAAATACCACACATAATCAAACACCTACTATCAACCATAAAGAGACTACTTATCTCTGGTGACATACACCCAAATCCAGGTCCACTCAAAACCAAAAAGATATCTGACATATTAATTCTTAACATCAACACAAGAAGTACTGCTAACAAGGTACCTGATCTGCATGCATTTATAACCCATTATGCTCCTGACATTCTGACCATCACAGAGACATGGCTAAACTTGGCATTCAAAATGAAGAATCCCCCCCAACCTATAATATCCTAAGGCTGGATAGAGTAGATAGAAAAGGAGATGGGGTAGCCATTCTCTTTAAAAATACATTCAACCTTCAACCCCTTCAAACCTCTCTACCTAAATTTAATAATGCCAAAATCCTTATTTCAGTCCTATGCTTAAACAAAACAAAAAAAAATCAACATTCTCTGCTGCTACATATCTCCAGGAAATAACTGTCCCATAATAGAGGAAATCTTACAGTGGACAAGAGATAATTTACCACAAGAAACTATTCTATTAGGTGACCTAAATACTGACTGGTTAGCCTGTAACTCCAATAACCCCACTAACCACATTAATCTCTATGGGTTCTCTCAACTCATTCAAGAACCCACTAGAACAGATAAAAAAATCACAAAAACAATCCATTCTGGATTAGGTACTGGTCAGTTGCCCCAAACAAAACTACCAGACAGGCTGCCTACCAGATGGTCTCAGTGGCCACCTCCCCACATTCCTACTATGCAAACGCACTAACCTACCCAAGCCCATAGTTCATAGACTAATACGAGATGACCGAAACCTAAACCCTTATGATCTTAACACTGTCTTAAGCCATTGTAATTGGGAACCACTAAAAACCCTTGGATTAGAACAGACAGTTGAGTACTTTAATAGTATTTTTGCCAATGTCCTTAACAGGCTCACCCCTGCTAGGAAAATTAGAGTGAAAGCCAACTATGCACCATGGCTAAGTAGAGACACTAGAGCCCTATTAAAATCCAGAGATAAAGCCTGGAAAATCTGGACGAGGGAAAACACCACCTGTTCCAAACAAAACTACCAACAGCTTAGAAATCAGGACAAGGAACAAACCAAATTTGATAAACAGAAGTACTTCCTAGGTGCCCAAAGCAAATATTCAAAAAATCCACAAAAATGGTGGCAGTCAATCAATTCCTTACTAAAACCAGACAAAACTAATACTCCAGCTCCTAACTCTACCAATAACACTCAATTTAACCACCACTTCACAGAATCCATTCTAACATTATCCACCCAACTATCCAACAATACCCCTCACACACACCAGCCAATCGTCTAGAAAACATTCCCCCCTTTACTCTATCACCAGTCCCCACCTCTACAAATAAAAAAACTCCTTCTAAAACTGAAACCCATCACCCTTGCAGTCGATGACTTACCTGCTAGCTTCCTAAAAATGGCTGCTGAATCTATATCTTATCCTGTTTCCATTCTCATCAACCGCTCCATACAGGACTCCCATATCCCACAACTCTGGAAAGTTTCATATATTATGCCTCTTCATAAAGGCAGTAATTCTTATGACTTCTCAAATTACGACCCATTGCCATTCTGTCCCCCCTGTCTAAACGAGTCTATATTATAAACACGAAAACCCTTTTGAGCGAATACTACAACAGCGACACATATACCCCAAACTGCAAATACACCGAAACCCCTAAACCGCAAAATTTAAAATCTCAACTCGTCATAGTCGGCCAACCTCACCGTGTGCTACATACTACATACCCAAACATAATAAATAAACCGCATACATACACTAACCAAACCCTACTTTTAACCCTACACTAAACCTTATGTACATTACTATCTATGCACTTACCTTAACCTGCACCCTAACCGCAAGGCCCGTAACTATTGCATATTTGTAGCATTTCCATATTCAGGCTTGTATTTGGGCCTAGTGTTTGTGGAGGCTGTGTGTCTGAGCACATATTCAGAGACATTGGTTTGGCCAAAGCCATCAGGCATTTCTGTGAGAGAGAATTGTTTGAGGTCATTGGCTGACTGAGGTCACCTGGACTACAGCTTAGACTAAGCACCTCACTGTTTTTTTTGAGATTTCTTTCTTAAAAGCTGTCTCAGGTTTCAACTTTCTGTTACCTAAGAAGTTCAGTTGTGAATGCTCTGCCATTTCACAGTGAACTGATCGAAGGAAGGACACTGAGGAAACTCGGAGCTATAATATATAACATTAAGTATCCTGTTTTTTGTTTATTTTGTTCTTTATTTCTTTATTTATAGCACTTTGTGTACTGTGTATTTTTCTAGCTAGTTTCACTGTGTGTGAGGTATTAACTGGAAATTGTCCACCTTTATTAAGCATCTGTTGGGTTGTTTGTTTCTGATAACTGGTTACAGTAAACTCTTTTTTTCTAGAGGCTCCTTTAGCTGTTTAAAACTTTCACTTAAAGGCTCACTGCTGCTTTTCAGCTGTGAAACATTTCTGCAGTTTGTTTCCCAGCCTCCCTCCCTGCTGGTATAGTGTTTTTATAGTTGGTGGCTTTGCAGTTGCCCGCCCCTAGTGTAAATTTGATCTGGGACCCTCCTCCCAGTCTAGAGTAATTACCTCATTCTACCCAGTACAGGGAGAACATTTGAGAAGGCCAATCAGTTTAGTTTCAGCTACTCCTTTCTCTCTTTCCTTTCTCTCTTTCCACTAATAAAAAAAAAAAAAAGTATCTGCTTTTACTGTATTTGCGTTTTTTCCTACTTTATTTTGCTTTTGCGTCATCTTAAAAGTACTCAATTGTATTTATTACTGCTTGGTGTAACTTATTCTAAGCCTTTTAGTTTAAGCACTTGGGCTTCAGACCAGTTGTTTTACATTAGGAAGGTCTGTGGGCTGCACTGTGGTGGCAGGACCGGTAGCTTACATCCTTCTAAGTTGGGAACTGTTGATTGAGGGCTCAGTGTCTGTTATTCTAAAAGTGTATTAGTTCTGGTTTAAGCACTTGGGCTTCAGGCCAGTTATTTTACATTAAAAGGGTTCGTGGTCTGCACTCTTGTGGGAGAAGAGGCTGGACTCTGCACTTCTGAGCTGGCAATTTCTGGTTAAAGGCTTATAGTGCCTGCATATTTGAACTATTTCTTACTGTAATTGGTACACCTTGTTTGCTGTAGCATAGACTAGATCCAGGCCTGCTGAATCTAGTTTTGTTTGTATGCTTGTTATTTCCCTGAAAAGCTAATTCCACCTAAAACGCGGCTTTTCAGTGCTTCTGTGGATCCCTAGTGATATCTGCATTGCTTACTGTACTTATTTCCTTGTTTCACTTGAAAGAAAGTTACTGTTTGTCATTTTTGCATTTAAGTTACCTGGCACTTGCTCACTAAAGCAATTATATAAGTCAGCACTAAAAAATTAAAAGCACTACACCCTCACAAACTCCCCCTGGAGTACCTTGCTCCCCACTGGCCATTTTTTTCAATTATAAAGAAATTCCCAATACTATTCTAGCATGTCCAAAGGTCAGTTGTCAATCTCCTCTCCAGTCCAGCTGGTGAATCTGGGAATCTTGAGGCAATGTTACAACTGCCTCATGTACACAGACAACCCTCTCCTCCTCCCAACAAATTCCAACACATGTGAGAGATGCAACCATATAGCCAAACTGGAGGCTAAGCTCTCTCAACTCAGTACTGGCGTGACCAGTCAGGAGGAGAAGGAAACCACACTCACTACAATTCCAGTCTCACATAGACCTACCACGACAGCAAACCAAACACATAAACACACAAAAACATACTTGGAGGCTCTAAATAAAAATCTGCCTAAGCAGCAGAGACCTCCAAAGCAGACACCCAAGCAACCGCTACCCCAAAACAAAACACGTGCAACACATAGCTCACAAAGCCAGTGTGCCGAACAGTCACAGCCCTTAAGGCTAAACAACACACCTGATACACTTGTAATAGGTGACTATCATCAGGCAGACTGACGTCCCACTCACCAGGCTGAACAAGGAGAAAGTCACGGTGAGCTGCCTGTCGGGAGCTAGGATCCGCCACATAACACAAGCACTCAGGTCACTCCAAGGCAAGTACAAATATGACTCAGTCATTGTCCATGCTGGTGTGAATGACCTGAGACGTACCTCCCTGGACTACATGAAAAGAGACATAGAGGAGCTCCCTGAGCATGTAGCCCAGGCCGGTATGA
Source organism: Protopterus annectens (assembly GCF_019279795.1). NCBI lineage: Eukaryota > Metazoa > Chordata > Ceratodontiformes > Protopteridae > Protopterus > Protopterus annectens. The sequence goes on from NC_056729.1 coordinate 302,372,441, forward strand.
CCCTGACCTTGAGTAGCATCTTACCCTCACCAAGAATGATGCCACAGTAGGAAGACAAGATTATCAATTTCAACAATTGGCTTAAGTATTGGTGCCATTCAAAGGGGATCCAATGCCTGTCAGCCTGGGATGACATGCTCAACAAGCCACGATGCTTCGCTAGGACGGCTTGCACCTGTCACCCTGGGCTTTCGGATATTGGCAAAGGCTCTTGCTACCCACATAGTGCCTTTTTTAGGCAAGGCTCAAAAGACAAACCCACCTCCATAGGTATCACAAGGGATAAGAAACTAAGAGTAATGCTACTCAACACCAGAAGTCTAATCCTCAAGATGCACGCACTCGAAACTCTCCTTAGCATGGAGAACATCGATATCTGTGCAGTAACAGAAACCTGGTTCAAGGCTCTCGAGAGCACCCCAGCACTACCAGGTTATACCTCATACCATGCTTTTCGGCCCCAAAACTTGGACCGAACCACAAAAGGAGGGAGTATCAATATTCGTCAAAGATACCCACACCTCCAGGTTGGTGGCACAGCACGAAGCATCAGAGACTACCCATGTGCAACTAACAGTGGGTAAAACTGCCTTCCAGTTTATAGCCTGCTACAGACCACCCTCCCAAACCCAGGAACCCCACTCGGCCTTCCTGAGAACACTGGAAAATATGAAGGTCTCTCCAAACACCATTATATTGGGTGACTTCAACTACCCAACCATAGACTGGGAGCATTACTCTAGCTCCAACACCCTAGCCCAAAGGTTCCTAGAATTTATAAACTCAAATGCTATGGAACAACTTGTTACCACTCCCACAAGAGGGGAAAACATACTGGACCTGATCATCACCAACATGGGGACTCTATGCTCCAGACCAGAAGTGTATCCCTCACTGGTAAGATCAGACCATAAACTAATCTCACTGGATATTCACATCCCGACCCCACCCCATGCCCAGAAAACCACAGTGAAAAACTTCTATAAAGCAAATTTCACACTCCTCAAAACCAAAGTGGAATCCTTCAAAGCCCCCGTGCCTGTGGATAATACGGCCCAGACTGCAAAATCCTTTATAAACGCATTCTATGAACACCTTCAGGAATGCATGGATCATGCAATTCCAAATAAAACCAAGACCCAATCCTCCAAAGGCAGATGTCCTGTCTGGTGGACCCCAGCCATAAACAAACTATACAATAGAAGGAGGAAGCTACTACATGATAGAGCAAAATCCCAAAAACGGAAGGCATCTCTGATCAGTATTAGCAAAAAACTACGGGCACTCATAAAATCATCTAAGGCCAGCTTTGAGAGAAAAATTGCACAGGACACTAAGGATAATCACAAGGCTTTCTTTAGTTATGTTAGGAACCTGGGTGGGAATTCCCAGATATGCTCAGAATTAGTCCAAAATGACAAAAATACACCGAACCCACAGACATTGCCAACATCCCAGCTGACAGGTTCACCGCAAACCCCCCCCCTCCCCACCAAAAGGGCTAATATCTATCCCAGCAGAGTGCTGCCCCCCTGACATCTCAGATGCTCAGGTAAGAGCTGCCCTCTCCAAAGCAAGAAACACAGCATCAATGGGACCAGACGATGTCCCGGGCTGCATCCTATATGAACTCCAAGAAGAGCTAAACCCAAACCTAAAACTACTGTTCAGTCTCAGCCTTACTACAGGATATGTACCCAAAGAGTGGCGTACAGCAACAGTGGTCCCTCTCCACAAAGGTGGTGCCTCAACGGATCCTGGAAACTATCGCCCCATAAGTCTCACTAGCTTGGTCTGCAAAGCTATGGAAAGGATCATCATGGACCTTATAAATAAAGATATTGGGGACCTGCAGACACTGGATCCTACCCAGTTCGGCTTTGTTAAGGGCAGATTCTGCCTCTTGAACCTGGTCGATTTCTTTGAAACAGTCACCAAGGCCATTGACATGGGGAAGGTGGTCCACACAGCCTACCTGGACCTCGCAAAAGCCTTTGATACAATACCCCACTCGGGCATTATAGATAAGTTCACCAGCTTAAATATAAACCCCTATGTCACTAGATGGGTTGCAAACTGGCTCAAGGAGAGAACCCACATGGTTAGAATAGCTGGAGCCATGTCAGACTCCAAACCAGTTACAAGTGGCGTCCCACAAGGCTCAGTCCTGGGACCTCTCTTGTTCGGTATATATTTCTCGGAGGTGCAGGCCAACATGGAAGGACTGTGGCTGACCAAGTTCACAGATGACTGCAAACTGGGTGCCATAATAGAATCTCCAGCCGACACAAGCATCCTCCAAAAGGGCCTCATAGAAACAGACAACTGGTGCCAGAGCCATGGCCTCAAGCTAAATGCCAAAAAGTGTACAGTCATCCCCTTTGGCAAAAACAAAGTGCCCACAAATTTCCACATAGGTGGTAATCCATTAAGTACAGAAGAAGTAATTAGGAACCTGGGGACCCAAGTTGATAGCAATCTCTCATTTGACACCCACGTGGCCAAAGTGGTTAGAAAAACATTTTATATAGCCCACCTAATCATGAAGGGATTCACATCTAGATCAGGGGAGGTCATCATGCCTCTTTACTCATCCCTCATCAGGCCCATAATTGAGTACAATGCCCCTTTTGGGATGTACCTTACCAGACACCTGCAGCAACTGGAAAGACCCCAAAAGTACCTCACCAAGAGGATCAAGGGGCTCAAACAGATGCCGTATGATGCCCGGTTAAAGAAACTCCAGCTCTACTCAGTGGCATACCGCCTGCTCAGAGGCTATCTGTACCTGACATATAAAGCCATGTCCAACCCGGAATTAATGGACATGCTGCACCTCAGAAAATCCAAATCCCATCGAGCTACGCGCTCGAGGGACTTGAACCTCAGCACTGAAATACATAGGACATGCTGGAGGGACAGATTTATAACCCAGAGGCTCCCTTCACTCTGGAATAAAATCCCAGTCCAGGTTAGGTAGAGTCCTTCATTGACTCTCTTCAAGAGGAATCTTGATGAGTGGATGGGAGATCGTAGGTTTACCCCGGGTATCACTTCTGTGTCACTGTTAGACAGAGGCACAGTATACTAACCTTGAAAAAGGGCATAGCAAAATTAATTTAATATGGGTGGCGAAAGCCAAACACACTCTGGCTAGGCTTATAAATGCCCTAGGGCAGATAGCCTAGTATGAACCTATGAACCTATGAACTTACCCTACTGAGATACACCCAAACAAATCAAATAATCCACACACATACATTTAACAAAACCCTACTTCTAACCCTACACTAAACCTTACATACATTACCTATCTATGCACTTACCTTAACCCGCACCTTAACCCTAAAGTCCATAACTATTTCACACTTACCTTACGGAGCTATACCGCAGACAAGCCAACCATAACAAATTGACATTTCAACTTTTGTGGTTTTGGATGTTCACTGTTTCCATCATTCGCGCAATATGTGCCGCTCTTTTCAGATTCGCTCAAACAGATCTTTGGTCTTCTAATATAGACCCATCTAAACTATTAAAGAAGTGTATACACTTTCAAATCATGAAATTTCTGAACACACATAAACTCCTTTCCACCACACAACATGGCTTCCACCATCGCAGCACAATCACTGCTCTTCCCTCTTTCACTAATCTAGTTAACCAACACAGGAACAACAATAACTTTACATCTGCCATTTTCTTGGTTCTATCCAAAGCATTTGACCTGATCTCAAACACCATTCTACTAGATTCCCTAGCCTCACTATCCTTTGCCCCATCTACTACAGCCTGGTTCAGAAGCTATCTATATGACAGGCAACAATCTTTCCAATGGCAAGATGTACTATCCCCTCAACTTTCAACCACCATAGGAGTGCCACAAGGCTCAATACTGGGCCCACTTCTCTAGTCTATCTTCACCAATAATCTACATAGATCAACTCATCATGCCACATTGATTCAATATGCAGATGATTTGACTTTGATCTGCACAGCCCCATCTCCTTCCATTCTACAACAATTCACCCAGGAAACCTTTAGCTCTGTAGAAAAATGAATCTCTGATATCCAACTCATCCTAAACCCCAATAAGACCAAATGACTTCTATTTACCCCTAACAAATCAAAGATCACTCCCCTTTCCTTTACAATCACCTCTAAAAATGGTACTACCACTTCCCCTGCTATCCATACCAAACTCCTCAGCATTGAAACTGACAATAACCTTCACTTTGATGTCCACATCTCCCAAACCATCAAAAGGGTTCACAAAAAATGGGTACGTTATATAGGCAAAAAACTTCCTCTCGGATCAAGCAAGAATCACCCTAGCCCAGACTCACCTATTGTCCACACTAATGTATGCAGCACCAATTTTCACCCTCATCAGAAAAATAGACCTTGACAAACTAGAATCATGTTACAATAAGATCACCATGTTTGCTAAATACTCCACCTTCAGAACACATCACTGTCTAGCTCTAAGGGACCTACAATGGCTAGAACTACCTCAACTACTTAATTATCACCAGCTAGTCACTGCCTACAACATTCTTAAATACCCTGATAAAACTCCATCACTAACTCAACTACTTACTCACTACACAGCAAATCACCCTGTCCACTCTAGTGACAAATCTCTCCTCTGTATCACTAAGGCAAACAATACTGCATACCTGGCTATGTCCCTGTATTACTCAAATTTAAGCTTTCCTATCTTTTCCCCCTTATACCCATGAACAACTACCGAGTTACTCACTGTAATGTTCTACAGTACTAAAACTCTAATAGCTATTCTCCCAGACTGAAAGTACCTCCTAATCTATGCTGTTTGTAACTTCTCTAAATGCTGAAAAGTGTCTTGACTGTCTTTATAGTTCAATGTGAATATCTGTTTGTTTGTTGTATAATGTACCTTGTCTGTTTTACAACTCTATATACAAATATTAACTGTTGTTAAACAATGTGGTGCTTTTCTCCCCGGGTCTCCACTGTAAATGGACCTAGTCCAGTCGGAATTTCTGAGTTAATAAATGAAAAATAAATCAAATAAAATAATACCGAACACTAGCTATAGCTTCTTAAGATATTTCTATCTTCCCTAATAACTCTTGAATAATTTCTACTACCCATTCCTTAAATTCCTCTCTTTTTAACAGGTAGGTCGGAAAGTGTCAGTGTCTTAGTTTTGCTTCATTACCCTGCATTTCTATCTTAATTTTTAATGGTGCATGATCAGAAATAGTTATTGGATTTGTGTGGAAGCTTTCAATTAAATGCACATGTTCCTGTGAAATGTAATTTATGTCTAGTCTACCCAATTATTGTACCTTGGGAACAATATTTATTTTATTTATTTTACATTTATTTTACATTTGTTAACCGGGCTAGTCTAACTGGATATATTTCCATTTTCAGTAGAGGCCCGGGGAGAAAAGCTCCACATAGATATAAACACAGTTACATAATATACAAAAAATGAACGAGGTAAGAAAGGAAAAGGAGGGGGGATATGCAAATATGCAGGAAGACATCATAGGATTTAATATTCACATAACATAGCATGATAGGATACCTCATTCTCACACAATAAAAATAAAGTTTAAACTTATTTCACGTTATTTTATAGGAAGGTTATATAAGGAGAGTAAAAGAGAGAAGAGAAATATACAGAAAAGAGTGAGTAGATGAGTAAAATCTGTACTTTCAGTGAAAGATAAAGCAACTAAAGGAGGAGAAGGATATTAGAGAGTTAATGCTTATCAAGTGATGGTCGTAAAGCTAGTAGAAAAAAAGGAGGAGGAAGGAGAGGGAGAGGGAGGAGTAGAGGTGGTTATAGGGAGATCTAGTCGGGGTTACAGCAGGGACATAACCATTGATTTTTAAGGTAGGTTCTGAGTTTTTGTTTGAACAGAATAGGAGTTGGAATAGAAGTAAGTTCAGTAGGAAGTTGATTCCAGTGTTTACCAAGGGCGTTAGAGAAAAGGGAGTCACCAGCAAGGTTGTTGGAATTAGTTAAAGTTACTAGTAGTTTACTGGAGGAACGAAGTGAGTTCAGGTTAGAGTAGGGGTCAAAAGTTTGGAAAGTGCAGGAGTGTTATTAGGTTGATAGAGAGCTCTATGGACAAAGGAGAGTTGGGAAAGAAGCAACATATTTTCTAATTCAAGCCAGTGAAGTTGTTGAAGGTTCAGGCAGTGGTGTGTTCTAAATTGATTACCAGTCACAAATCTAGCAATACTATTATATGTGTTAGCCAATTTTGAGAGATTGTTTTTCTTCAGGTTAGTGTAAATTGGTGAGGCATAGAGAAGAGTTGAAATAAGGTGAGAGTGGGCAAGAGTAGCTTTGGCTGCAGGGGTTAAGAATGTTCTAATTCTGTATAGGGAGCCCAGTTTTCTGTTTACAGTTTTAATGGTATTATTGATGTGACAATCATAGGTAAGGTTGTTGTCAATCATGACACCTAGCAGTTTGGTAGTGGAGTCAGCTGATATGAGGGTGCCATTAATAGATGAGATAGAGAAATCTAAAGTGGGGGATCTAGTAGTAGGTTTAAAGAGGAGGAGTTTTGTTTTTTTAGCATTTAAGAGTAGGCAGTGTTTTAAGAACCAAGCTTCTACTGTGTGGAATACATTTTGAGTAATAGTTTGTAGCTCTGGAATGTTTTTAGCTGAGCAAATAAGAGTGGAGTCATCAGTATTGTATGCAAGTAGCTTGTGGAATAGCTGCTTGTAGGTCATTTATAAAAAGGGAGAAAAGGAAAGGCCCAAGAATGGAGCCTTGTGGGACACCAAGAGAAATTGGAAGGAGAGAGGAGAGTTTGTTTTCCCAGAGGACTGCCTGTTTCCTGTTAGTGAGATAGGAAGTAAACCAAAGGATAGCTTTAGGTTCTAAAGCAAGAGATTCTAGGATTTTTATGAGGAGGGTGGTTAACCATGTCAAAGGCTTTGGACAGGTCAATAAAGAGTGCAGAGGAAAGAATGTTATTATTGCGGTTTGTGTTTATGAAGTCAGTAAAGGAAAGAAGAGCAGTGGTAGTACTGTAAAAAGGCCTGAAGCCGTGTTGACAGGGAGTTAGAATGTTATTTTTAGTTAAGTAGTTCATTAGTTGGTAGTGGACACATTTTTCCATGATTTTAGCTAGGGGAGATAAGAGTGCTATAGGCCTGTAATTAGAGTATTCATTGGAGTTACCTCCTTTATGTAGGGGTATAATGTGTGAGATCTTCCAGATGTCAGGTATGGTACCTTCATTAATTGTTCTATTGATAAGGATGGATATGGGAACAAGTCTAGTCTACCCAATTATTGTACCTTGGGAACAATATGTAAATTATGTCTGACATTCTACTACTGAATTCACATCTTCAATACCAAATATTTTCACAAATTTCTTCAGAAATCTACCCTCTTTTGTTATACTGTCCATTCTTGCCTCAATACATCCACAATACTGAAAATCAAATTCCAGTCCCCACCTATAAATAATATTCCCTGTTGAAAGCTGATTATTTTCCCAAAAAGTTCTTAAACTCCATAATAACAGTTTTCAGTGGAATATAAATCATGCCATTGTAATCCTTCTTTGCCAATAACCCATTACTATCACAAATATACCATTTTGTCTTTTTTTTTCCTCTATCACTTTTGGAGCCCCTCTAACAATTAGTATACTTACTTCCCTTTTCTTTTTCACCTGATATTCTACTAACTCTCCATTCTGAAATCCTCTTCTTTGTCAAAGTCATATGCTCTTTTATGCTCTATTATTTTATTTAGGTCTTTCACACTAAGTGTTTAATATGGAACATCAAGCAGTTCTGTATTAAACACAAGTAGCTCTGTGTTTACCAGTTTTTGATTGGCCCGTATGCCGGTATACGAGCCAATCAAAAAACTCGAAAAACGGAGATGTGTTTAATGCGGAACTGCCTGATGTTCTGCATTAAACACAAGCAGCTCTGTGTTTAGCGATTTTTGATTGGCCCGTATACCGGTATACGGGCCAATCAAAAAAAAAAAGCGGACGGCTGTTTCACCGGGATTTAAACCAGCAGTGCAGGACTCGGGATTGGGCTGCTGATCCTGGGACAATCCCGCTCAAATAGGGACATCTGGCAACCCTGCATGCATATGTTAATGCTTGGCAGGCTTACATTTTGTACAGTCGTTTCTTCTTATCTCTGACTCCATTTGAACCTATGTCACATTTTTCATGACTTTTTGTTGTACTGAAAGCCTTCAAATAAAAAACTAAATACAAAACACCATCATCCCCTACTAACTTTGAACAAACACACACAACTATGAACATCTTCAAAACATAAACTTTAACACTCCAGAAGGGAACTAAATTGAGAGCTATAACTAAAGACATTATCTACCTACATTTAAGGTTTCCCATGCAAAAGTGCATGATGCAGCCTGTGCTCCCAGTTACACTGGTTGTTTTCTGTTCTTTTCTTATCTCTCTTCCTCTCCCAGATAAGAAAAACAGCTTGTATGCTTAACATTACATTTTAACCATAAGAAAAAGTGCACTGTCTTTAAATAAAACTAAATTGCAAACTGTTCGATTAACTGCAGTTAAGTATTAAGGCTGATAAAGAGGTTGCTACTTCGCTTCCCATAATGTCAAACTTATTTTTTTCAGAGCTGCTTGACAATGTACCTTTAAATTTTGTATTTCTCTCAGCAAAGAATGCTCAGAATTTTCAAGATTAACTGCTTGCACCTGCAGATTGTCTCCATGAAAATGTACCCAGCAATGAGTCTTTGTAAATTTCACTCAAAAAATGCACAGTTGTTCTTGGTTGCAGACATCTGTACTCCACTGAACATTTGTCAGTGGAAAACAAACAAGCTACTGTTTTGCAGCATACCTCTCAACCACTCAGTGCAAGAAATCTGGGCAAAGACTGACAAAATGGGGAGGACAAAGGCCCCAAAATAGGGACATATGTTGAATATTACTCATAAGCTTAGAAAGTTGCTAGAGTAACAGGATTTGTTTTAACATACATTTTCTGAAGGATTTGAAGTCTGAAACTGAAATGTATGTCATTATTTAGTGACTTCAGTCCTCAGTTCATCCCAGTAGTTTGTCAGAAAAACACAGATTTTATGAGGAACAGACTAAAACATGAGGCAAAAATCTGGACACTGCGAAAAACTGTACAGTTGAGAGGTATGTTTTGCAGTTCTATAAAGATTAGCATTTTCATGGCTTTCATCATTTTGTCTTACTTCTAAAGTCTACATACTTACAAAAATGCCTATTTACAGTTTAACCAACAGTAGTAATCTAGACTTTCATCCTTGTACAACAAAAAGACAAAATATTCTAAATCTACATATAATATAATCAGTGCACTTTTACACCCCCACCCCACCCCGGCAGCCCAAGATCACAGCATATGAACATTAAACTTGCTTTTGCCAGTCTTTTTTTTCTCTTGTTATACTGTAAAGCCTATATTTCTTGCAACTAAAAAAATGGTACTTGTTTACTTTAATTTCTTAAACACATACAACAGTCACTGAAAAGAGCCCCCCACACACATTAAAAATAACTCTGAGTACACACTACACAAAACTGTTTTACTGTACATAACATGCAATTTATATCATTTAAAGTTTTATACAACTACTAATACAAAAATTGTTTTGTTTACAGTTAGTTTTGCCCCCTTTTAGTGTCATTCAAAACATTAATGATATAAAGTTGAATATATGCTTTACAGTCTACACACAAGTTTAACAAAGTCAACAAAAGTCCAGTGTTTTTCAGCCACTTTTTCTTGCAAAACCATATTTCACAAATGTGACAAGATGCTTTTGCATTTATTCTCTAATTTCCAAGTTGCTGGTCTTCTTCCTGTTCATCTCCATCTCCCAACACCAGACATTGGTTCAAGTCCAAGGCACTGCTGATTCTTCTAGCCAATTCCTGTGCTTTTTTCTGTCTCTCAATTATTTTCCCTTTGGAGCACTGGAAAAGATTTCACTGGCAAAGCTTTTCTGTGAGCCTTACCGTCCAAAGAATTAGAAGCAAAGTCTGCTTTTGCTTGCCAACTCAGTTTTTGTTAGATAAACTTTTTTTAATTTCCTCCTTAGCCTGTTCTGCATCAGAACAATGACTATGACCATCCAGGAAAAAACACTTTGAAGACAGCTGGATACAGCATCTTGAATCTCACACCTGCTTGTTGACATTCACTCACTGCTGGGATAAAGTTGCTTCTCTTCTGCCTTGTGTACAGTGAATAATCATTTTCTACAAACACTCTGTGGTTTCCAATTTTTAATGCTTTGCCGCTCTGCACAATTTTCTCAGGATCAACTCCTTTTGTTGGTGTGATTGCACCTTTACTATTATAGATCTTGGCTGCTTTCTCATGGCCAGGTGTGGCACATACACATGATGTGTCCTTTAAATTAACAAATTCTGCTGTAGAACACCAGTCCAGTTGCTTATTGTCCCAGTTCATAAAATTAATAGAGTCTGTTCCTTCCAATTTCTCTGGTACAGCAGAAAATCTCAGGCTTTCTCTGTGTGCTCTGTCAACTTTTTTTTTATACAGTTCTTCTTGAGAAACCTCACAGTCAGCCAACTTTTTCTACATGTCAACCTCTGATTTTTGCAGTTTTATCAGTTCATCTGAAAGGCGAGTTACAGTTTCTTCTATTTTTTCCAGCCTTTTTGTTGTTTGAACTGATATATTCATTCAATGTTTCATTTATCTGAATCACCTCTGAGTACATTTGATTTATTATTTCCTCTAAATTACTGGAAACCATCTCTTGAACCAAAGGTGAAGCCTGAACTTCTTTTTGCTGAACAGCTTCAGAATCCTTCCCAGACAGTGTTTTTCTCTTCACCTTTTTTGGATTATTTTCTTTCAGGTTTTCTAAATTTCATCTTTGCTGGCATCCAGTAACTGGATTTTGCCAAAAAAACATTTTTCAGTGGCACTCCTTTTTCGCAGTTTCTGTTTTCACACTGGGAGAACTAAAGTTATGCTGTTGATCAGTTTCTAGCCATCTTGGAGGTCCCCAGCCTACCGCCATTTTGGTAGTTTTGGCATCCCTTTTATATGATATATAAGACCCATTGGTTTTTGATGATTCGTTTCCATTGTCGAACAAAAGAGGAAAGTCTTTCAACCAGGGGGGATGAAAATGAGGTGGAGAGGTGGAGCTGTGCATAGTCACAGCTGGTCTCTGGTGGGGATAAGTTCCTTGGAGCCCCCCACATCTAGAGCGCTGATCTGACTGCCACCTCCTAGATTGTTTCAGTCTCTTTGCTTAGGGAGGCTTACCCCTGTCTAGCTTAGGGTGAAGGTCCATTATTTTAAAAGATAATTTCAGTTGTACCTAGGAGTGGGAGACCACAGTTTTAATTTATTTTCCCTTTTGTCCCATTACTCAAAAACTTTTTCAGCAGGTGGTGCATAAAGGAACTCCTTTTCAAGTGGAGTATCCAGGAGTTCTGCCTTCACCAGGTCAGAGAGTGGCTGGGTCCTCAACCAGCTGCTCTACAGGAAGCATTCCTGAGCATTATGACCAGGTTTTAAAGAGTGCCTAGCGATCTGCAGAGCTGATCTGGCTGTTTCCTGTAAGGTTCGCTGCAAGACCTTGTCAGAACTAGATTCTGATTTAGAAATTATTTGTTCTGTTAGGAACTATGAAACTAGCAATTAAGAGCCCTCATGGAGTGGGTATCAGAAGTATAGATTTTCTTTCCAAACCCATCCAATAGTTTACATTCTCTGTCATTTGGAAGACAGTGTCTGGCTGCACCCTTAGTAGCACCTTTGGAGGATTCAGTGGAAACAACTGAAGGGTCAGCTTGAGGATTTTTACAGAGGTGCCTGTGAGTGTCAAACACTCTATAGAAGCGGTCTGGTCTTCTATAGAGTCTGGGTTTAGAGAGATGTCCTCAGACATTGTCAATTACTATATTGGAGGAATACTAGAGGTCTGTGGGGATGGAAGGCTAAGCAGCGGTCTGTAGTGTGTTTGAGCATGACAGAATTCCTTGCTCTGCCAATCAAAGGCCTCTTTTATCTTAAGCAAAGTATCCCCAAATGATAAATCCTCAGGGGTAGAAGCAGAAGAGAGAAAGTACCATCCAAATCAGAATCAAGATAGATTTTCAGAGGAAGCTACTCAGAATAGGACAACTCCTCCTCATCCTCAAATCCCGAGGATTCAGAATCTTCTAACAAGGCAACATACCTTCTTCTTTTGCTGGAAGAAGCCTCAAGGATAGGTACCTGTGTACATGTGGTTTCCCTAGACTTCATAAAGACCATGAATTCCTGGGCTGTCTTCAGATGGTCCTATGTTTCCACCTGGGTTATAGCAGCAGAAGACCTGGAAGTTTACTGAGGTAAGCTAACTGATCTCTTACGCTTGGGCATCCATTTAGGGGACAAAAACTCAGGACATAGCATGCCAATGGTGACCCTGGTCTGAGCTCCTTAAGGTTGAAAATATCCAACAATTGAAGGAATGTCATCTCCTTCTGTAACCAATGCTCCAGTGCTGGAAGACGAAGCCTGTAAAGTGACTTTGGACCCAATCAACAACAGCAATAGAGTGGTCAAATCTGAAGCGTAGTTCCTTAATGGAAAGAGTGATCCTGAGGATTTCCTTTTATAGGAGTACCTGGGGGTGTGTCAGTGGGAGCCAATCATGTGTGGGTGAAAAAACCTTTATTGTGATTGGGCACGACAACTTGACATCACACCTTACAATCTGATAGGTTAGATACCCCGAGCCAGCTCATACGTGGTTAGTAGAATCGCTCTAAACCTACAATAGTGAAGTTCAGAGATTAGCTAAAATCAACTAAAAAATGTAGTTAACTAAAAATTAGAAGTTATGTACCTACCATAACGTTCCATGTTAGTTGTCTTCTCTCGCCTTCTTTCTTGCTGGATGGGTTCGGAGCCGATCCTCGGCTCCGACTCGGCACTTGCTTAGCTTGAGAACTCCTTTTACCAGCTCGAGGCAACCCTATATCCCATGATGCAAGGCGGGACTACCTCAGATCTCGTTTAGTAGCTAACCTACCCTGCTAAGGACTAACCTAATATATTTAGGAAACCCAAGTTCATAATAAAGAGTCCTCTAATGAAGGCTCAGGAGGAAACAACCTGATAGGAACTCTTCAAGATCTGTCCAGGCCAGGGGGAAGGAGGGAGGGACACAAGGCAGAGAAGACAACTAACATGGAACGTTATGGTAGGTACATAACTTCTAAATGTTAAGTTGTCAATCTCCTTCATTCTTGCTGGATGGGACCGCCCTAGCACCTGTATCCCGGGTGGCTCAATGGAACAGACTCTTGAGAACTGTGGAACCAAAACTGGCCCTGTCTCTGGAGGCCAAATCTAACTTGTAATGAGAGACAAAGGTATGAGGAGTGGCCCAAGTAGCTGCTGCACAAATGGTATCAATGGGTAGTCTATCCTGAAAGGCTGCAGAAGTGGATAGCTCCTGGTTGAGTGTGCTTTGGTTTAGAAGGTAGTTGCTTGCCTCTGAGAGAGTACACATAAGAAATGGTGGAAGACAACCATCTGGATAAGGTCACTTTAGACACTGGGAGACCTTTCCTGTTTTCTGCATAGGAGACAAATAATTGGTCCGATTTCCTGAATTGTTTAGTTCTATGCAAATAGTACCTGAGCTGACGATGGACATCCAAAAATGAAGCTTTGTTCAGCTCTGTCAGAATAGTTTGGGAAAAACTGGTAGATCTATGGATTGATTAATATTGGTTTGAACACAACTTTGGGGAGAAAGGACGGGTTCGTTCTTAAGGATACCCTGTCCTTGTGAAAAAACCCAAATAAGGGGAACGGATGCAGAGAGCTTGAATCTCGGAAACCCTTCTTGCTGAAGTGACAGCCAGTAAAAATATAGTTTTCCAGGTCAATAATTTCAAAGAACATGAAGCAGACGGTTCGAAGGGAGGTAACATCAAGGATGCCAACATTAAATTTAGATCCCATTGTGGAGGAGGATGCTTTATCGGCGGCTTTAGGAGAAAGACTCCTCTCAGAAAGGCCTTGCATAGTCTATGAGACATAATGTTATGATCATGCAAGCCAACATGATACTTGGAAATAGCAGCCAGTTGAACTTTTACTGTAGATGAAGAAGATCCTGACTGAAAAACCTCAGCCAGGAAATCTAAAACAGAATGCACAGGAACAGTAAAGGGATCAATATTCCTGGAATTTGCCCAAATGGAAAAACGTCGCCACTTGCTAGCATAAATGGTTCTGGTGGACGACTTTAAAGAAGCCACTAAGATGTCTCTGACCGAATCAGAGATCATAGGAAGCCTGGCTAGGGAAGGAAGTGGAGCAACCAAGCAGTGAGGTTGAGAGAATGAATGGCCCGGTGCTGTTGACCCGACTGGTGGATCAAGAGATCCGGAACTGGGTCCAGATGCCAGGGCTGCACCAGGAGGTGACGATGCAGAGACGGAAACCAAATTTGTCGAGGCCAGTAAGGGGCAATGAGAATCAACTTGGCCCTCAAAACGGTGGCTTTCTGAATGACTTGTGGAATCAAGGGAAAGGGAGGAAAAGCGTACAGAAGTCCCCGGGGCAATCCTGGGTTAGAGAGTCTCTCAGGGGTTGGCCTGGTAGGGGAAAGAGGGTGAAAAAATCGGGGCACTTGTTGTTTTGGGGTGTAGCAAAAAGATCGCAACAAGGTGTGCCCCACTTCAGAAAAATCTGGTCCACTACAGATTGATTGAGAGACCACTCGTGAGGCATGAGAATGGATCTGCTCAGCCTGTCCGCCAAGAGGTTGGACCTGCCGGGGATCAGAAACCGATGAGAGGAGATTGCCCATTGCCAAAGTCTGAGAGCTTCTCGACAACGGATAGGACCTGGTCCCGCCCTGCTTGTTGATGTACCAGACCACGGACATGTTGTCCGTTTGTACTGCAATAGTCCCTATGGGAAGAAAGTCGTTGAGGGCTTGCAACGTTAAAAGCACCGCTCTCATCTCCAGGACATTTATGTGCAGATGGTATTCTATGGGTTGCCACGTCCCGTGGACCATCCTGCCCTGATAATGCCCCCCCCACCCGATCAGAGAGGCATCCGTAGTAACTGTGGCAACCGGAGGAGGGGGAACAAAAGGTCGGCCCTGATGAAGAAGAGGGGAAGATATCCACCAATTCAGATGAGTACTGCTGAACGACCGTGTAAAGAAAAGGCCGCAGCCTATCGGGAACTGTGGACGACCACTGAGTGAATAACATCCACTGCAGAAAGCATGGGAAGACCAGTGGTAGAAGAACAATGGCCAGCCATAAGACCTAGAACCTTTAGTGTCAGCCTGGCTTTGACTTTGCTGCTCTGCAATAAAATCGGAATGTATTTTTGGATGTCCAGAATTCTTCGCTCTCTTAGTCTGGCTAATTTGGGTGTTAATTCTCCTTTAAAAGGGGATAGATTGGAGGAGAGAGATTTTCAAATTCAC
This sequence comes from Protopterus annectens, assembly GCF_019279795.1. Classification (NCBI taxonomy): domain Eukaryota; kingdom Metazoa; phylum Chordata; order Ceratodontiformes; family Protopteridae; genus Protopterus; species Protopterus annectens. The sequence continues at coordinate 302,387,955 of NC_056729.1, forward strand.
TGAAATTCCCAAACTTGACTCAGAGAGTGTAGTCTCTGGTCTGAAGAAGCTGACACCTGGTGGTGGCGGAGAGGAGCCAGTGGTCAAGTGAAACACCTGGAATCCTGGCCTCAGATGAGCTGTGACCCTGATGCCTGGAACTTTGGTAATACGCTCCTAAGGCAGGGCTCTGTTGAGAGGCCAAAGCGAAGCGGAACCTCTGCCTTGAAAATTGTTTAGACTCTAAAGGGCTAAAAGGCTCCAATTCCCGCCGGGGCCCAAAAAAAACTGAGTACCATCCACTTGGCTCGGGAAATCTGGCTCTTTTCTAAAGACCATGAATTCCTGGGCTGTCTTCAGATGGTCCTATGTTTCCACCTGGGTTATAGCAGCAGAAGACTGGGAAGTTTACTGAGGTAAGCTAACTGATCTCTTAGGCTTGGGCATCCATTTAGGGGACAAAAACTCAGGACATAGCATGCCAATGGTGACCCTGGTCTGAGCTCCTTAAGGTTGAACATATCCAACAATTGAAGGAATGTCATCTCCTTCTGTAACCAATGCTCCAGTGCTGGAAGACGAAACCTGTAAAGTGACTTTGGACCCAATCAACAACAGCAATAGAGTGGTCAAATCTGAAAGGCCTGCTGCCTTGGTGTCCTCCCGAGAGGTCATGCCAGAGGCTCAGGCCTTGCAGTTGTCAGGTCAGGGGCCTGCAAAAGTGCCTCACTGAATCCCTGGATAACTTCAAAGCAGGTGCCACAGAATCTGATGTATCTGCTGATTACTTTTCCATAGGTTTTTTTGTCCTTGCATTTTTTTGGTAAGACTGTGGCCAAAGCTGAAGACTGAGTGGAAGAAGTGGGAACCAGGTCCGAGGACTCCATGTGGGCTGTGAGGACTTTAGCCCTCTGCTTAAGCATCTTAGCTCTAAACCTAGTACAATCCTGGCAAATGGAAATGTTGCGCTAAAGCCCCAGGCAAAATGGACAAAAGGAATGAAAATCTATATGTGGGATCTGCTTCCCACACTTTAAGCAGTTATTAACTTTTTTACACATAAATCGGAAGAAAGGTTTCCTCAACAGGGTACTTATTTGAAATCAGGAGGTGAACACTCTGGAAAAATGAGCCGACTGATGGACTGTGAGTTTCTGATATGAACAGAGTAGTGACCTGGACAGCACAGCTAGAAAGAACTGAAGATGGCACTGAAGGATGCCCCTCTTATTCCCTGACATCTGGACATCAGTCTTCAAAAGTCCATTGGATAGGGACGATATAAAGACTCTCAAAATTGGGCCAGTCACGGACTTCTGCATGGCAGGAAGACCCAAGAATCAGTACTGCAGCACTGACCATGAAGAATATATAATACTGTGATATTTGGCATTACTCATAGACCAGCCAATGCCACCCCATTTATGGTCATCACATCCTGAAAAACAAAATGCTTCCAGTTCAGTCATGCAGATGCCTAAGAATACACCTAGAGCAGCATTTCCCATTTACCCATCATACAGAAACTAGAATTTCTGAAATGCTCAATAATTTAAATTTCACCAGCAAGTTAACAAGTCAACTCAGTTAAGACTCACAATTACAAATTGTACAACACAAATTTTCTTCCACTTAAAGTACTGGGTAATGGATATGCAATCACATGCCTACAGAATTCACAATGAAAAATCTGCAGATTTGGCAGCTTCTCTGACCAACTTACATGCCATTGCCTCCTTCTCTTTAATGCCAACTCCCTTCCCATAACAAAAAAGGACATCTATTTATTTGCAGGCACACTCCACAACCTCCTCTTTAATGATTTCAGTCCTCTCATAGTAAACTTCATCTAACTGAAACTCACTCCTCTCTAAGAAACTACCCTCCTGCCACTAGTCTAATACACTCCCACCTAATCACAAAGTAAGTATTCTATACACTGGGACCATCACAATGAAACACAGTACCCACAGATATTCATAAACAACCCATCACAAACTAATTTACAGCATCTTTCCTTGAGCATTTTCAAACATCACCTAAATGTTTTAGATTCTGTCTTAACTCTACCTGACCAACTCTCCCTAATTGTCCATACCTACTTTCATGTTATTATCCAGGGGAATCTCTATATTTTTCAGTGTTACTATTCCACAGTTTTCATTACCCTCTCTCTGCGCACTTTTCCAAACAAACTCTTTACTTTTCTCTTTGAGGCTCCATATGTCTTCCTTGCTCTCCTTACACTCTCATCGTAATGTAGTCCAAACATTCTCTAACTCAGCTTGTGTATGCATTATACCTCAAGTACTATGCACTTCCTTAACACATACGTAGCTCAACATCAAAAGAGAAACAAGACCTGAAAATCACATCCAGCTTGTAAAGCTTTGCAAAGCTGCTCAAAGAAACCGAACTCAAAATATCTAAACACTAAATATCAATAAAATATAAACAAAATTGAAGTTATACCAGGGAAAGGTATATACCCTTTCACCACTACTATCCGACCTTGGAGTTGGTATATATAATTAGTAGGGGGAGTGGAGGGTGCAGGGGGGCACCCAGCAGAACTTTGCAGCTGATGGAGGAGACCTTGGCCCCCCTCCTTCCCCTGTAAGATTAATCACATTTAGTATGATCAGGGTAGAAACAGGAATCAGCATCACCTGCGGTACCCATTTCTACCTCTGGAGATTCTAGATGGCAGTTGATTTGTTTCTTCTTACAATCCTTGTGGCATGTCTCCTCCATTTGGAGTGGCAAGACAACCCAGAGGCAGAGTCAAGCTAACTCTTTGATACATTTCTACCAGAGATCTTCAGACGTTCTGTCCCAGTGCGAAGAAGCTCTCCCAGATTGTGATACCAGATGGAAAGAGTATCTGGGTAAGGCCAAGAGTGAAGCAGACTGCAGGGGAAGGCTATGCAATGCAGGCTGCAACACTGAAAGATGAGACTGGCTCCTCTGATGTTTGACACCACTACGGGACCCTTCACTGAGAGTTTGACAAAGACCCACACTGACGCAGAGCTAGCACTGGTTCCCAGTACTGAGCCGTAAGATGGTAACATAAACACCAGCAATCTTGGGCACAGAGGTTCGAAGACCTACAATTCTGACCTTGACACCAACACTGAGGAGACTTGCACCAGCCTTACAGCCAAATCCAACCACTTAGAGAGACAGCTGATGCCAAAGGCGTCAATACCGGAGCCACTAGCACATTTGGTAACATCGACAAGGAAGCTAAACTGTGCACCCCAGAATGAGAGGGGGACAGAATGAGCCCCAAAACTATTTATGCCTGCAAAATAGCTTTGTAAAGTTTCATATAATCAGTATCCAACGATACAGAGGAAACAAAATGTAAGAAACTGGCAGAATGGGGCTAGACAGGGAAGGCTTAGGAAGTTCCATCTCAGAGGAAAGATATGCTAAGCCTCTTAATCGACTTCAGTCTGGGAGTTTTAACAGGATGATCTCCCACCACATGGACCTAATGCTTGCAGACCCTGTCTTGGTAGATGATTCCCTTTCTTCTCATCTGAATAATTTTGTTGGAGAAGGCAGAAATCCCTATATACAGAAGGATCTTTTGCCAGATATTTCCTTAGTTTTGACTCTTTTTTACCAGTGAGGTGGAAGTCTCCTGGTCATCCCCCCAGGCAACAGAACTTTAAGGATGGATTTGTTCCTTCTGTCAATACATGTTTTCTCATCCTACTTATTACAAAGTTCACAATCTTCATTTCGGTGACTAACACTCAAAGAAGTAACACATTTAAGATGCTTGTCCCATGGACGCACCTTGTGCTCCCAAAACGTGTAGTTTTAAAGCCAGAAAGCTTGCCCATGTTGAATCCTGACCAGCAATCTACTGAAAAAGCAACAAAACCACAGCTGTAGCAGCACTGAGCTGATCTGCTCCAACTAGAAATAATAACAAATCCAAGACTGAAATAAAAACACAGCTCAGCTTCATTGGTCTCTGGCACAGAAGGATAAAGCCCTGATTACAATCCAGACAACCCAAGTTCAATCAGTGGCCTGGACAATGGAATATCCAGGCAGGGGAAGATATCCAGCAGGAAAATGATTGTCTGTGGGACCTGGGTATTCAAGTTCCTATGCAGAGGAGGAAAAATGTCCACGAGTAAAATACCCTAGGGAAGCCAAGAACAAATGGATGACCAGGTAGGCTGCCTTAATTAAGGTATGGTGGGATGTCGGTGAAGAAGCTGGGCTACCGGTAAAGTCTTGAGAAAGGCTGTGCGTACCCGAGCGCTTGTGGTTGAAGGCTGAGTAAAGCCTTTAGAAAGGCTTCGTATACAGGTCGGAGTTCCGGCTGGTCAGGTCGCCTGGTGAGAGGAACCGCTAGTATGGCAGCTAGAAATCAAAAATGAAACACATAGAAAAAACAGGCAAAACAACGTAAATGTGGCTCGGCTAAAGGAGCTCTGCTCGCTGTGGTGTCAAAAAATCAATGTACCAAGAAAAAACTGCCAAAGTGGATCCAACAAAAAGACGCCAGTCGAAGTAAAAATCCCAAAATACTTTACTATTTGTGAGCGCTTTCATGCATAAGATACATGCACTTCTTCAGTCAAACTAATAGCAAATGCTTCAGTACTATTATAGTCCCTCTAACATTTCACATAATTGAATCATTGATTTAATTAGTTAATTAACCATCCCTTTAAAAAACCTACTGCAGTTAAACATTTCTCAATGGAAAAATACTAAGTATATATATTCAATCTTGACCTTGACAACATTAAAAAATCAGGAAATTTTTCCTAAACAAAGTATATACTTCGTACCCTTAACTTTATTTTTATTTTATAAACATTAACAATGTATTTTCATCTAAAACACACCCGCTAAAATACTAAATGAATTGTTATTTTGTTATGTATGAATATTATACAAGGAAGAAAACTTTACAAACTATTTTTGATGAAATTAAAAATATATTACATTAAAAACAATATACATTATACATTCATTACCTTCATCTCATAAGAGATTTTAACTTTAACAGACATTTGATGGAACACATTTCATTTATGCCTGGATGAATATAGGCACTAGTTTTGAGCTGCCACAATAGCTCAGATTCTTCTAGTTTGAGGTGCCAAGGGCCACCTCTGGGATTCAACTCTATCTTTTGCACTACTGTGAATAAAAAAAACATGAGTTGGGTTTTCAGAAATATGTTTCGCTAAAGCATTTGTTAATACTCCTTTGGAAATTGCATACAGGTGCTCATATATTCGTTGTTTTAAGTGACGTTCCGTCTTCCCCAAATAGAACGCAGCGCAGATTTTACAACTAGCGAGATATACTACGCCTTGGCTATTGCAGTCACACTTGTTGTTCATATGGTATTTTACCTCCCGAATTGTAAAGGAGGTACCTGTCTTTATATATTTACAGTATCTATAACGGACACATCTATACATTCCATTATTCAGCTTTTGTTCCTTAGGTGTGCGTTCCAAAAGAACTTTTAGGGAAGGAGCCTTCTTAAAAACAACTAATGTTTTTTGTCCTAAATTTTTACTCATGTGAGCATCCTGAGTGATAAGTTCCCAATTATTATTAAGTATACGACTAATTTCTGGTGACAGTATATTAAATTGTATGAGAAAACAAGTACTGTAATCCACTTGTTTTGAACCTACATTAACCAATGGGCATACTTCACTAGTCAAATTTTCGTTCACAGAAAATGTATTAATCTGGTCTGTTTTTAGAATTGGTCCTATGCATGAAAGCGCTCACAAATAGTAAAGTATTTTGGGATTTTTACTTCGACTGGCGTCTTTTTGTTGGATCCACTTTGGCAGTTTTTTCTTGGTTATTTGAGCTTTGCTTGTCTGTGTTTTTCATGGCTGAAAATTGTGGACTCCAGCAGTCGCAGTCATTGCTTACCCCAAATCCTGATTCCAGTGGTGTACCTAGTCGTGACATGGATCCCATTGGAAACCTCACAGCCCTCGTTTTGCAGCTCACACAACGTGTCGATGACTTGGCGGAACAAGTTAAAAGCCGGCATTTGGACAATTTGCCAGCGGTACGCCCTAGGACTGGCGTGTCTTTTAACGCTATCCCTAGTGTGTTTCTACCGACACAAGTGGATATTACAAACTCACAAGGTAATCAAAATCTAAGTCCATCAAGTAGTATCCAACCCGCACAGGCAGCGAGACCGAGTCAGCCTGTAAGCAACCAAATTAATTCACCTCCATCCAACGCTAGCAACAGAGATGGAGCACAAGTAATTAACAATGCGTTACCTGCACTACAAGAATTTTGCAACACTCCCAGTAATATTTTCCATGAACAAGCTGGTGATACTTTGAGTGGTTTGAACCAGCAACAAGAAGGTAATAGCATTGCCCACAAACTGAAACTTTTTGACAACTGTCTCCTTAAATACAAAAAACTACAGCTGGAAACTATGTATTTTAAGGAGTGTATAAACTTAAAGATAGTCCCAAGGGACTCAGACAATGGAAATACCCTGTAGGTTTAATTAAACACTCAGAGTTTCACCTACTTAATTTCTTTTTTTAATGATCAAGGTCTTCATTTTTTAGATATATTGTCTTGTGAATATTCAAAACAAATGTCCGATCTAAAAAAGCAGTTGGAGAACCTTGAACAGGAAATAAAAAATGATTTATCTTTTGGCCGTTATGAATACGAATATGCCAGGATTTTCACAAGCATAGATATTTTGTTAAAAAAACTAAGTGAAACAAAAAAACGAAAAATCAATAGAGACAAACTGGCATATGAGGAAAGAACTGCTTATCCGGACCCACCTGTTAGCAAGTCAACACATGACTCTACTCCGCTAATAACAACAAATATTAATAATAATTTCAACGTGACAAATGATGCTGAACATTTAGAAACAACTTTGATCTAATTTCCCTTAGTGACAATGATACTAATTTACCCAGACGTAGTGAACGGCTACAAAACCAACAGGGTCAACAGCGGAATAATCAAGGACAAATTGAGCATAAAACCCCACAGGGTTTTCAACGCGTTTATTCCAATGCCAAGAAAAAGAATGCGAATTGGGGCAAGAAAACGAGAACAAGAAAGCGCATAACTGGCTTAGAAAGTAATGTACTGTCAACCTGAAATTATTTTCAGCAATAGTAGAGACTTCCGTGTTTATAACTATACTAAATTTGAGGTCTCTCAAGATTTCATTGAGTTACTAGCAAAAGGCTTTAATTTTGTTTTACCACAGAAGCCTAATGTTGCTCGTATGTTATGTGACCTTAAATTATTCACACGAAAGCTCAATTTAAAGCTGATACTAGGACAGAATAGTAATGTGTTTTGTAGTGAACGTATATCTAGTACGTACAACCCCCCCCCCTTGATAATAACATTCTTTTGTTTGAAAAGATCACTGAAATTCATCTAAGGGGCTTGACCAACCAACTTGCCCATAATAAAACTTCTGACGTAAGCGACAATAATTTGATCGCAATAGTCAAAGCTCATAAAATTCGAGTGATGAAGCCCGACAAGGGGGGTGGAGCCATGTTAATGTACGAAAAAGACTACGAAGAAAAGATGCATACTATGTTATCAACTGATAATTACAGAAAAGTCTCTTTAAACGAGTTAAACCAAGCCTATGCTAAAATAAAAAATGTGTTAAGCGACTTATTTATTGAGGGCAGTATTCATACTGCTTTATATCAATACTTAACTATCTTAGCTCCATTGGTGCCAGTTATTGGAGTCCCTAAGCTCCACAAAACATTCAGAGTCCCCGGTTAGACCAATCATTGATGGTCGTCAGTCCATTACTTATTCATGTGCTAAATGGGTGGACAACAAGTTGAAAGATACACTCAAGACTGAGCCTCAAATTTGTAAGGATTCCTGGCACGTTTTGGAATCTTTAAATAACATTCCCTTTGACACCAATTTTAATTTCCTGACAGCTGATGTCAGGGATTTATACACGGTGATTCCGCAAGACATTGGTATAGATTGGGTTAGGGATTTTCTGTTATATAAACGAGTGCCAGGGAACAACATTGATCTGATTGTTAGTCTTTTAGAATTGGTGTTGAGTAACAATTTCTTTATGTTCAAAAAAGATCTGTATTTACAGCTTACAGGTGTTGCAATGGGCTCCCCTTGTGGGGGCAGCTTTGCAAATTCAGTAATGGCTTACTGGGAACATACTTTTTTGTTCCAACATTCATTATATAAGGAAGCCGTCGTATGGTACACAAGGTACCAAGACGACATCCTTATAATATTTAAGGGAGATGAAGAAGTGGCTCAAAATTTGATTGGAGTTATGAATTCATTTACCCCTTTTTTGTCCTTTACCTACAGCTTTAATAAGATTTCCATAAATTATTTGGATATTTTAATACGAAAAGATTTCGAAAAAGGCATATTTTGCACTAGTGTGTTTCGGAAACCTCATTATAGTAATTCTTTTCTTCATTTCACTAGTTGCCACCCCTACTTTCAGAAGAGAGGGGTGGTGAAAAGCCAAATCGTTCGGGCTTCAAGAATGTGCTCCGAAGTAACAGCATTCGAGGAAGAATGTCATTATTTGGCTTCAATGTTTTAAACAGAGGGTACCCGAACAAATTAATTAACTCTGTGATAGTTGAGGTTTCCCATAAAAGACAGACTGGCCTCTTAGGACCAATTCTAAAAACAGACCAGATTAATACATTTTCTGTGAACGAAAATTTGACTAGTGAAGTATGCCCATTGGTTAATGTAGGTTCAAAACAAGTGGATTACAGTACTTGTTTTCTCATACAATTTAATATACTGTCACCAGAAATTAGACGTATACTTAATAATAATTGGGAACTTATCACTCAGGATGCTCACATGAGTAAAATTTAGGACAAAACCATTAGTTGTTTTTAAGAAGGCTCCTTCCTAAAAGTTCTTTGGAACGCACACCTAAGGAACAAAAGCTGAATAATGGAATGTATAGATGTGGCGTTGTAGATACTGTAAATATATAAAGACAGGTACCTCCTTTACAATTCGGGAGGTAAAATACCATATGAACAACAAGTGTGACTGCAATAGCCAAGTAGTATATCTCGCTAGTTGTAAAATCTGTCATGCTCTATTTGGGGAAGACGGAACGTCACTTAAAACAACGAATATATGAGCACCTGTATGCAATTTCCAAGGAGTATTAACAAATGCTTTAGCTAAACATATTTCTGAAAACCCAACTCATAGTTTTTATTCACAGTAGTGCAAAAGATAGAGTTGAATCCCAGAGGTGGCCCTTGGCACCTCAAACTAGAAGAATCTGAGCTATTGTGGCAGCTCAAAACTAGTGCCTATATTCATCCAGGCATAAATGAAATGTGTTCCATCAAATGTCTGTTAAAGTTAAAATCTCTTATGAGATGAAGGTAATGAATGTATAATGTATATTGTTTTTAATGTAATGTATTTTTAATTTCATCAAAAATAGTTTGTAAAGTTTTCTTCCTTGTATAATATTCATACATAACAAAATAACAATTAATTTAGTATTTTAGCGGGTGTGTTTTAGATGAAAATACATTGTTAATGTTTATAAAATAAAAATAAAGTTAAGGGTACGAAGTATATACTTTGTTTAGGAAAAATTTCCTGATTTTTTAATGTTCTGTCAAGGTCAAGATTGAATATATATACTTAGTATTTTTCCACTGAGAAATGTTTAACTGCAGTAGGTTTTTTAAAGGGATGGTTAATTAACTAATTAAATCAATGATTCAATTATGTGAAATGTTAGAGGGACTATAATAGTACTGAAGCATTTGCTATTAGTTTGTCTGAAGAAGTGCATGTATCTTATGCATGAAAGCGCTCACAAATAGTAAAGTATTTTGGGATTTTTACTTCGACTGGCGTCTTTTTGTTGGATCCACTTTGGCAGTTTTTTCTTGGTTATTTGAGCTTTGCTTGTCTGTGTTTTTCATGGCAAAAAATCAATGTAGTCGAAGTTTAGATTCTAGAAGGTCGTACTTTATTGAAGTAAAAAGTACAAGAAGTACAATCACCATCGAAGCGTAGTTCCTTAACGGAAAGAGTGATCCTGAGGATTTCCTTTTATAGGAGTACCTGGGGGTGTGTCAGTGGGAGCCAATCATGTGTGGGTGAAAAAACCTTTATTGTGATTGGGCACAACAACTTGACATCACACCTTACAATCTGATAGGTTAGATACCCTGATCCAGCTCATACGTGGTTAGTAGAATCGCTCTAAACCTACAATAGTGAAGTTCAGAGATTAGCTAAAATTAGCTAAAAAATGTAGTTAACTAAAAATAGACTTGCTGGAAAAAAAATCAACCCTTGCTGGTAAAATACATTGTTATGCTACACTTTTCGAAATCTTCATCAGGATGGTGGACGACCTAAAAGAGCATAATAAGCAAAGCCGAGCATACTAGAGAAATAGCAACAACATGTATGTAAAATAACATGTATGCAAAATAAGAAACAGTCTAGAAAACCATAAAATACGACCAAAAAATAAGAACCAGGTTAGATATCTAAAAAATGAGATACAGAAACTAAAAAGAGAAACAAAATAGTGAAAAATTCTTAGATAATGGATATCAATAGAAACTAATGTATTAAGATATGGAACTGAATGAGGGCTGTTAATTAAAAAAACAATCTAAAAAGGCACTGATATGTAACCTGAAAAGCTAGAAAGACCTGAAAAAAAAACAGTAATACTGAACCACTGCAGAAAACATGAAAGACATGAAAGACAAAAAATATATATATATAAATGAACCATTGACCAAAAACAAATGAGTCCGAATTCACCAGGGGAAGTATCAGACCATGGGCTGGAGGTAGACTGGTGAGATCAAAACTGTCTGTCGCATGAAAGGTAACATTTCGTCGGTAAATCTTTGATTTGCTTATTATGCTCTTTTAGGTCGTCCACCAAACTGGAAGCTGCGCACTCTCCACCCAAGACCGGACTAGCTCATCAAGAGGAGAAGGTCAACACTTGCAACACACTACATGGAACACACAGCCCTCCAAAACACCAACCATCACAACTCATATATAGGAACACAAGACATACACCCATCTTCGCGGAGGCTCTCAATAAAAATTTACCCAAACAACAGAGATCCCTGAGACAGAAATGAACTCAGCCACCACAACACAACACCAACCAGAGAACATACAGCTCACCACCACAGTGTGCCCTTCCACCAAAGCCCTTAAGGCAAAACACTCTGCTCAATGTACTAATCATAGGAGACTCAATTGTGAGGCACACTGATGTCCCACTCACTAGGTTGAACAAGGAGAAGGTGACAGTTAGTTGCCTGTCATGTGCCAGGATCCGCCACATAACACCTGCACTCAGTCACTCCACAACAAGTACAAATATGACTCAGTCATTGTCCATGTGGGTGTGAATGACCTGAGACATACCTCCCTGGACTACATGAAAAGAGATGTGATGGTACTCTTGGATTATGTGGCCCAGGCAGGTATGATCCTAGCCCTGAGCAGTATTCTACAGTCACCCAAAATGATGCCACAGTACAAGCAGAAAATGATTGACTTCAACAAACAGCTAAGTTTCTGGAGTCATTCTAAGGGGATCCAGTGTCTGTCTGCCTGGGACGACATGATAGACAGACCTTGATGCTTTGCCAGAGATGGCCTGCATCTGTCACCCCTGGGATTCCGGCTACTGGCTAAGGCTCTTGCCACCCCCATAGTGCCTTTTATAGGCAGTGTTCCAAAGACCAAATTTCCACTGTAACAGCTACAAACAAATGCAATTTGTGGGTCATGCTGCTCAATGCTATAAAGGTGGAAAACAGTAGGGGTCCTAATATGGAGCCTTGTGGCACTCCAAGGGTGTTAGGTAATAGGTTGGAGAGCTTGTTCTGCCAGAGGACAGCCTGCTGCCTCCCACTGAGGTAAGATTTAAACCATTGAATGGCACTGGTATTTAGACAGAAAGATTGCAGGGTGTGAATCAAAAGTTGGTGATCCACCATGTCAAATGCCTTTGAAAGATCCAAGAAGAGGGATGAAGATATTTGATTATTGTTACGATTATTATTAATGGTATTGGTGAACGCTAGTAGGGCTGTGGTTGTGCTGTGGTGTGGATGGAAGCCATGTTGGGTATCTGCCATGAGGTGATTCTGAATTAAGTGGTGCATGAGTTGTTTGTGTTTACATTTTTCCATGATCTTAGCTAGTGGAGAAAGTATAGCTATCAGTCTGTAATTGGAGAAACCCAGGCACACAAGCTCTAGAGCCAAAAATATTACAAACTTTTAAACAAACTCCTAAAACTTATCATTAAGTATAGCCCATCTTTATAAACAACCTATATACAGTCATCCCGAATGTCAGCTGTATCCAATACGCTGATGATTCCACCCTGATTTGCTCAGCCACATCTCCCTCAGAATTAAGGTCTGTTACCCAATCCACCATTAATGCTATAGAAACTTGGCTCTCTGAACGTTGATTGTTGCTAAATCCCAAAAAAACTAAAATGCTGTTATTCTCTTCAACACAAAGTTCCACACAGTTTGCCTTCACCATAAATGCAAAAGATGGCACAATAATCACCCCCGACTCCTCTACAAAACTGTTAGGAGTAATAATTGATAATAGCCTAAAATCTGACCTTCATGTAAACCAAACGATCAAAACCATCAATAAAAAGCTAGGGTCACTGTATAAATAAAAGCCTTCCAAACCCCTCCGGCTATAGTTGCCATAGCTCGCTCCCACCTGCTTTCAACACTTTTATATGCATCCCCTTTTCTCTAATCTGAATAAAACTGTACTTAATAGACTCTCAATTTGTTACAACCACACTGCTAGGTTTGCCACTGGCCTACCTTTTAGAACACACCATTGCATCAACCTTAAACAGCTTGGGTGGCTAGAACTTCCCAGTCTAATCCAATATAACCCTTTGATTATGGCTAATGAAATCCTCTATTATCCAGATAACACACCAGCTCTTAATAATATGGTCACCCCCAACAACAATCCAAAACTGCTCTGATCCTCAAACAGACTACAAATTAAGACAATTAAAATTAACAATGTAGCCGGTGACTCCCTCTTTGCAAACTCTGCAGGCAAAGCATGGAACCTCCTTCCAGATAACACTACTTTGCTCTCCTCCCTATCCCAATTCAAAGCTAAACTCAAACAACATCTGACACTAAACTGGCTTTGCCTCTATAACAAGCCTGGCTAACTCTCACCATGAATGTATATAATCTACTAATCAAATTACTGTTATTTTTTTTCCCCTGACTGTTACCAGGGGTAACTCGAACTTGTGATACTGTCTATTTCATGTCTGCTTATGTCATTTGTAAATATCTCATCTGTAATATGTCTTCTTTGTTATTACTTATCTGTCTACCTTCATAATATGCCTTCTTTGTTATTACTTATCTGTTTACCTTGGAGCTTTTCTCCCCGGTCCTCTACTGAAAATGGACATTAATCCAGTTGGACTATCCCGGTCAGCAAATGTAAAATAAATAAATAAAATAAATAAGTAACTAAAACTACAAACTGATCACAACGGAAATCTCCATCTCACCTACACCCCCGTAAAGGTGACCACCCTGAAAAACTTCTCCAAAGCTGACTTTGGGCTCCTAAAAACAGAGGTGGCTAACTTCTTGGCACCCATGTCAATAGAAAATAGCTGCATGATTGCCAAATCATACACCAATGCACTGTACGAGCACGTACACAAATGCATGGAACTTGCCATATCAAATAGAACCAAGACGCTCTACTCCAAAAACAGGAAGCCAATCTGGTGGTCCCCAGCCATCAATAAACTCTACAACAGAAGGAAGAAACTGTTGCAGAAAAAAGTGAAGTCACAAGACTAGAAGAACTCCCTTATCAGCCTCAACAAAAATTTGAGATCCCTTATCAAATCCTCTAAAGCCAGCTATGAAGGCAGAATTGCAGCTGACACCAAAAACAACCACAAAGCTTTCTATAGCTATATCAAGAACCTCCAAGGCAATACCCAGATTAGCTCTGAGTTATTGCACAATGGTGCCCCCTATACTGAGCCAACATATATAGCCAACATACTGGCAGACAGATTCACTGCCAACTTTACCCCTCCCTTCCCCCAAACGCCCTATCACAATACCAGAAGAAAGCCTGGTACCAGGCAATTCTGCATCACAGGTAAAAGCTGCATTGTCCAAAGCCAAGACTACTGCATCCATGGGACCTGATAATATCTCTGCCTACATTCTACATGAGCTGCAAAATGAACTGCCACCACACCTGTGTGCCGTGTTCAATCACAGCCTTACCTCAGGCTTTGTCCCTAACAAATGTCGCACTGCTACAGTCATCTCTCTCCATAAAGGTGGAGCAACTACAGACCCTGGGAACTATTAGCCTGACGAGTCTGGTATGCAAAGCTATGGATCGCATCATCATGGATCTGCTTAACAAAGATATAGGCAATCTCCAAACTCTTGATCCCACACAGTTTGGCTTTGTCAAGTGGAGATCCTGCCTGCTGAACCTAGTTGACTTCTTCAAGGCAGTCACCAAAGCTGTGGATGAGAGTAAGGCAGTGCATACAGCCTACCTCAACCTGCCCATGGCCTTTGATACCATTCCTCACTCAGGTATCATTGATAAACTCACCAAACTAGGGATCAATCATTATATCACTAGGTGGGTTGCAAACTGGCTCACAGACACGCCCCACAGAATGAAAGTTGCGGGCTCCAAGTCAGGTTGTCGACCAGCCACGAGTGGAGTCCCGCAGGGCTCGGTCCTGGGCCCTCTCCTGTTTGGCATCTACTTCTCAGAACTGCAGGCCAACACATAGGGACTCTGGCTGACTAAGTTCACTGATGACTGCAAGCTAGGAGTCATTATTAACTCCCCAAGTGATGCAGATGTCCTACTACAGAGCCTCACTGAGACCAATGACTGGTGTCGGAACAATGGCCTTAAGCATAATGCCAAAAAATGCGTTATCATTCCCTTTGGACAAAATTCATTTCCCACTAATTACCATGTCAAAGGGAGCCCACTGAACACTGAAGGGGCCATATGAGATCTGGGCACCCAGGTCAACAGCAACCTCACTTTTCGCCACCACATTGCCACTGTGGTTAGAAAGTCCTTCTATGTGGCACATCTCATAACCAAACACTTCGCATCTAGGAAGAAAAAGGTCATCATCCCTCTCTACTCATCCCTCATTAGACCAGTCATCAAATATAACGCCCCGTTTGGCACATACCTGACCAGACACCTACAACAGATGGAAAGGTCACAAAAGTACCTCACAAAAAGGATCCTAGGCCTTAAACACATGTCCTACATAGACAGACTCAAGAAACTTCAGTCTCTTATCGTTTACTTAGAGGTGATCTCTGCTTGACTTACAAAGCCATGTCTGACCCTGCCCTACTTGAAATGCTACACCTAATGAAATTCCAATCTTCCCATGCCACATGCTCCAGAGATCACAACCTCATTACCACAATCAACAGAACATGCTGGAGGGACAGGTGCATTCACCTAGAGACTGCCCATACTCTGGAATAAGCTTCCCATTCATGTCAAGCAGAGCACCTCAATGGCCCTCTTCAAGAGAAATCTTGATGGGTGACAGAAAGTTTAACCCAGGGATCACTCCAGTTGCCCTACTAGATAGAGGCACTGTGAATTAACATCGAGTGGCATGGTGCCAGGGCAATATTTTTGGGCTAGGCTTGTAAAGGCTCCAGGATCATTAGCCTAGTACACACCTATGAACCTATGAACCAATCATTGATTATTTTAGCACACCTGTACAAAAATAAGTAAGCATATATGCATGAAAATACATGTCTTTAGATCATGGAAGAAGGCTTACACACCTCCCGCAGGTCTTCTAGGCTGACTTAGCGGTGGCAAATTTTAAGCAGAGAGATAGTGGATGGGTATTTTGCAGTGTGCAGATATGGATTAAGAAAACAGTACAGTTTTGTAAGTCAACTTAACCATGACAGTAAATATTCAAATGATTACTGCTGAAGAGAGAAAGCTTTTTGGTCATGTGATTCTTTCTAGATAAAAATTAGCAAAAAACAAACCTCGATGAAAAAACCTTGGGTAAACCAGAAATTACAATTTATTGTTGTAAATGCTTTTGGATGCAAAAATATGCAACCTTCATCAGACAACACATGTGATTCTTTCTAACCAAAGAGTATTTAAATGCATTGTATTTCAAATCTAATGAAGTCTCAATCCTATACCACAAAAATGAACTAGTAACAAAAATAAGAAAACAAACACAAGAACCAGAAAAACTAAAGTTTAATGAGCGCTTTCGTCTGCAATTACACTTGACTTCTTCAGATAAACCATAATAATACGTCACATCCTTTTATAGCCAGGCACCATCACATGACCGCAACAATTAAATTAAAACATGAATTATGAATGCTTACCTTTGTTACTATGATTTCCCTTGTACTGATGTACTGTAGTTTAAAAAAATCATTTTTTAAAAACTTATAGAACTAGTTTACTTAGAAAGAATTATTTTAAATATATACCTGTATTATTAAATTCCACCATCCGAGATACGTGAACAATTGATACTGCTTTAAAAACATAATGATAAATCAACAACTACTACTATTATTAATGTACATAAAGTTCAACTAGAAAATATGTTTCCCTATCACACAACCACATTAATAAAACATTGATCCTTACAATCAAATGTAAAATTCCGCTTTCAATTTTAAATAACTAGAGAGAGAAATAACATTGTTCAATCTAGGTGGATTGGTGGCATTCACTTTCAATTGCCACATAAATTCTTAAAATTTAAGGAACAATTCTATGGGACCCCGTCCACCTACTATTACTATCAACCTGGTCAATTGCTATGAACTTGAACCTATGATCTGGGTTCAAGTTGATATGCCCTGCCAACACATTCTTTAAATTACCTTTCTTAATGTCGTACATATGTTGGTATATACGGACTTTAAAGGCCTTTTTGGTCTTACCTATGTAGAAACTATCATAGGTTTGACACAAAGCAATATACACAACATGGGTACTGTTACAATTCAGTTTGTGGTTCAAGTGGATTGTACCATAGTCAGGAATGTTCACACTGTCTGCTTCCAAGACATTAACACAATGTGTATAATGGCCACATTTTAACATCTTGCCCTTTCTATAAAATTTATTTCCTTCTTTGTTTCTCAACACAAAATAGTCCGCTGTTCTGCCCAATAAAGGGATTTCCTCCAAACTCCAATGAATATTCCACCACCGATAGTGTAAGGAATATATAAATTTATTGTTAAAACAGTTTAAACAAAGTTTAAACACAAACAAAGCAGCAAACAACACCAGCAGTTCGTCTTCCAATTAACCTTTTGATTGAGCGCCATTCATAAGCTACTGGACTTCATCAGAATCTACATACTCCATAAGGTTAAGCCCTTAAATACACATCTAAAATATTTAATTGTTCAATTAAACACAATTGGTAACTGATTCAAATTAACCTTTTAAAGGTATATGGTATATTGGAACCATGCCTGTTGCAATCTGAACTACTTGAAATATATATATATATTATTATTATATATATGTAAGTGCCAGATAAATATATACCCAACCACGACGCTATTTACATATGTACATATAATGAATGTGTTGGTAAAAGTATTACTTGTAAATGTATTGTCAGGAGAAATTGTTCCACTAAAAAGAATAATAAATGTAACGGAATATATTGTTGTATGCAGTGTTTAAAATAAGCATATATCCTATACAAATGTATAAACTAATATATATAAATAAATAAATAAATGTAAATATAAATATAAATATAAATATAGATATAAATATCTAAATATATAAATATATACAAATGCATAAGTATAATAATAATAATAATTTAAATATGTATAAAAATATATATAAAATACATGGCATAAAATGTTATATACATAAAATTTTATATATATAAAATTATGAATGGTAATTGAAATGGAAAATGGCAAGATTATAGTAAATCAATAAATAAGTCTACTGAATGTCAAAAATTTACATATTCTGTTTTGGGTTACTGGCTAGCAATTTGAGCACTGGTTTTATAGATAAATGGTCATTCAGGCCCTTATGGCAGCATACATCTAATCTCATCTGCCAGATAAGTTCCCTGTATTCCAAAATTGTTTCCCAGTCTCCCCCTCTATCACATGCCTTTACTTCTTCCAATACCCAAAACTTAATGTTTGCATTTTTGCACATACTAACATGCCTATATAAGGCGTTTTTTTCATTTTTCTTTGTTATGTCCCTCATATGTTCGTATATTCTAGATCTTAGTTGTCTTTCAGTTTTCCCCACGTAATATGCCCAGCAATCCAAACAGTATGCCAGGTATACTACCCCTCTGGTATAACAACTATGGTATTTATTACTTCTAAATTTATGTCCTGTACTTTTTAACCATAATTCCTTACTACCTGCCAAAAAAGAACATTGTGCACATCTTCCACACTTAAATGTACCTGATTTGAGTTGTGCTCCTTGTTCATTGTGTGCACTTTTCTTAAATTCAAACATTTTCTTTAAATTTGTGTTCTTCCTGTAACAAATTTTTAATGGTTGTTGGAATATTGATGGCTTATTGGTCATTCTAGAGAACATATTCCAAACTTCATTAATACCTTTTCTTAGCCAGCCTAAACCATAAAAATATGTTAATGTCAACCGGGGTATATTTCTTACATGGGTACCCACTGTACTTTCATCATTATTATTAGTAATAGCACTAGTAGACTCATTACCATTCGTATTTGTCATGGGGATATTTTCCAAAAGTGGCTTATATTTAATATCCCGTTGTTTCATAACATCTTTTTTAACCTTCTTTATAAGACCATCTGGGTAACCTCTTTCACTAAATAGATTATAAATTATCCTCATCTCTTCCATGAATTCTCCCCTATCACTGGTCATTCTAGAAGCTCTTATCATTTGCCCCTTCACCACATTTTTCTTTAAAAATAAGGGGTGGTTACTCTCAAAGTGGACGTATGAATTAGAAAAACAAGTTTTCCTATATATTCTAGATTTGTATTTCTTATCAATTTTGTTTTTACTAATAGTAACATCTAAATAGTTTACTTGATCTAATGTCAATTCAAAAGTAAACCTCAGGAACGACGTGGTACTATTAATATACTGAATAAAGTCTTTTATCTGTTGGGTCGTGCCGTCCCATACAATAAAAATGTCGTCCAGAAATCGAAAATAATTCACAATGTAATCTTTGTAATTCGATTTAAACACAAAATTCAGTTCCCAAAACAACATTATAATGTTGGCATAGATGGGTGCACATGCCGACCCCATTGCCACGCCGTCCTTTTGATGATATATGTCCCCTTGAAAGTAAATAAAATTATTTTTTAGTACTAGCTCCATACTTTCTAGAACTAATCTGAAGTCATTATTATCCAAAAACCTGAAATCCACCAACATTTGCTCAAACCATGTAAGTCCTACATTGTGAGGTATAACTGAGAACAGGTCTTTTACATCGATGGTTATGAACAAATATCTATCCTGGTATGGGATTTCATTAAATTTCCTCAGAAAATCCCAGGAATCAATCAAAATGTGGGGATAGTTCTTATTGAATAATTTCAATTTTGTATCTACTAGTATCGCTAAAGGTTGGGTTTTTGAACCCTGGGATGTAACTATAGGTCTCAAAGGGGGGTTGTCAACCTGTTTATGTATCTTTGGAATCCCGAATATTTCCAGGACTATAGGTTTCGGGACTTTCAAATAGTTGTACATATCTATATCCATTAATCCTTGTAATAAATTATCCTGAAGAGTATAGTCTATCTTCCTGTAACACATGTTCATCTCATTCCTAGATACTATGTTGTACCTGTCTTCATTATTCAAAATTTCCAACATCTTCTTAGTGTAGTCCCAGTGATCGAATTACAAAGATTACATTGTGAATTATTTTCAATTTCTGGACGACATTTTTATTGTATGGGACGGCACGACCCAACAGATAAAAGACTTTATTCAGTATATTAATAGTACCACGTCGTTCCTGAGGTTTACTTTTGAATTGACATTAGATCAAGTAAACTATTTAGACAACACTTATCAGACAACACATGTGATTCTTTCTAACCAAAGAGTATTTAAATGCATTGTATTTCAAATCTAATGAAGTCTCAATCCTATACCACAAAAATGAACTAGTAACAAAAATAAGAAAACAAACACAAGAACCAGAAAAACTAAAGTTTAATGAGCGCTTTCGTCTGCAATTACACTTGACTTCTTCAGATAAACCATAATAATACGTCACATCCTTTTATAGCCAGGCACCATCACATGACCGCAACAATTAAATTAAAACATGAATTATGAATGCTTACCTTTGTTACTATGATTTCCCTTGTACTGATGTACTGTAGTTTAAAAAAATCATTTTTTAAAAACTTATAGAACTAGTTTACTTAGAAAGAATTATTTTAAATATATACCTGTATTATTAAATTCCACCATCCGAGATACGTGAACAACTGATACTGCTTTAAAAACATAATGATAAATCAACAACTACTACTATTATTAATGTACATAAAGTTCAACTAGAAAATATGTTTCCCTATCACACAACCACATTAATAAAACATTGATCCTTACAATCAAATGTAAAATTCCGCTTTCAATTTTAAATAACTAGAGAGAGAAATAACATTGTTCAATCTAGGTGGATTGGTGGCATTCACTTTCAATTGCCACATAAATTCTTAAAATTTAAGGAACAATTCTATGGGAACCCCTCCACCTACTATTACTATCAACCTGGTCAATTGCTATGAACTTGAACCTATGATCTGGGTTCAAGTTGATATGCCCTGCCAACACATTCTTTAAATTACCTTTCTTAATGTCGTACATATGTTGGTATATACGGACTTTAAAGGCCTTTTTGGTCTTACCTATGTAGAAACTATCATAGGTTTGACACAAAGCAATATACACAACATGGGTATTGTTACAATTCAGTTTGTGGTTCAAGTGGATTGTACCATAGTCAGGAATGTTCACACTGTCTGCTTCCAAGACATTAACACAATGTGTATAATGGCCACATTTTAACATCTTGCCCTTTCTATAAAATTTATTTCCTTCTTTGTTTCTCTCCAACAGATTTTACTAACCAATACTAACCAGTATTAACCACTGTGACACCATGCCTCCCTCTGTAAAAGTCGCTCTTCTTACAGTATGGTGCCTAATGTATATAATAATAAACAAGCAGCTGCACTTTTTTAATTCTGTTTTCCTTTTCTAAGGGCAGTCCAGTTTCTTAGTGTGTTTTTAATTATTTACCTGGTATCAGATACTAGATCCGCGGTGGTGGTGCTGCTGTAGCGTTGTCGCCTCACAGTAAGATGCTGACCGGTTCGACTGTCAGCTAGAGTGTCTTCTGCGTGGAGACATGCGTGAATGGGCGTACCTTCGTTGAAGCTTGTGCGTTAGGGCTGGCAACTCAGCACATAAAAATCAACTGCCAATCATTAGCGGACTGGAGTTCCGCTGTGGCGACCCCTAAGCGGGAAAAGCCGAAAGGCACAACAACCTGGTATCAGATACTAGCACAGTGCAGACTACATATTAAAGTAAATTTTGTGAATAATATAGTATCGCTGGACCTTTTTATACTCTGTCATCTGAAATATGTCTGCCTGACATTTCATCTGTCAAGCTATACCAACTACAGTATCAATTACACAAACACATCTTTTAGACAGGCAGCCACAAGATTAATTGAGGACATACATTTTTATTTAGTTGCCCCTTGCCACATCTTCCTTAATTGTGAATTCAATATTTAAAGCACAAGCTGGTCAGCTTTCACAGCAGTGAGTGATGTGGACGTGATCTGCAAACAAGGAAGCCAGGGGATAGTGTTTATCTTTGAATTTGGTTGTTTTAGTGGTATCACTTTTCCAGCTCTGTGGGAATATGCTGAGAGGGGATGGAAGAGAACAGACATTAAATCTGCTTGAATGGAGTGACAGAAATTTGTACAGAAGGAGTAATTTTAATGACACTGCATACAAATGTATACTGCTCTAGGTGCTGAGCATGCTATGGTAAGGGGGGGAGGGGGGCTTACAACTGGCTAAAATAATTGTTTCCATTTTTCATCCCATTCACTTTGCCCTTTCAGCACTTTCAGTGTGCAAAAATGCATTCACACAGACAGACAGAGACACACAAATGTCTATTAATATCCTCTAATAAAATAACCTTCTTAAAGCCAGGGAATGAGTCTGCCTGAAAGAAGTCAACCAAAGGATCATTAACCAAAAAAAAATGTTGACCAGTATAAATCCTTCCATTTCAATGCCTAAAGCAAGCATTCTGGAAGGGTAAAGATAGTAAATGAAGCAAGATGTCTTTCTGAAGCTGCAAGTAATAAAAACAGGTTTACACAGAAATAAAAAAAAACATAACATCAACTTTTGATAGAATGTAATGAAATACATTTCATAATGTAACTTTGGTTATTAAAAGACTATTTTAGAGACACACACTAAACATGAGCATACAACAAAAGCAGCTCACTTTCAATTAAAGTAAATTGTCTGCTACTTATCAGACGGGCATGTTTGTACAACACCAAGATTACTGCTGAAGTTGCATCTGGGTAAAGCAATAACTTTTTTTGTGGTCGGCAGACAGGCTGTCAAAGCTGCTACACTGACTCTGTAGTGCTTCCTGTAATTATCTACTGCAACCCAGTATAAAAGACAAAGGCAAACACAGATGAGAAATACAGAACTGTGCGGATATCATAAACTGAACCTTTAAACAGAATGCTTTCAAACGATTCAGCCTATACCCAGAACATTGCCATAACTAACCTTAAGCTGCAGATAACCTACAGTAACTCATATTTGGGAGCCCTGTGCATTCCTAAAAGACAGAAAAAAAATTAGTTTGCATGTTCGTAAGTCCACTTTTAAATAAGGTACATAAGCAACGAACAAGAAATGAGGAAGATTCTGAGAAGGTTATAAAGATTTTGACTAATCACATGCAGTTGAAGAGTCAGATTAGAAAATGTCATAATTAAACCCCACTGTGAGTATCTCATACATAACAGGCTCAAGGGCAGATTGCTCATGTTACCAAACATACAGGTCTCTGACAGTCAGTGGCAGGTGTCCGCTACCTCACAAGGTCACCGGTTAACAGAACATTCCTTTGATGGCATACTTCTAGAGAAAGTTTTTGTAGCCTTGGCCATGTATGTTATGTGAACAACTCCTGTATAGTAATACATATAATATTACTAAACAACGTCCTAACTTCCTAAAGAGAGAGGAACAAAAAAGGATGTTTTTGTTCCTTAATTTTAGTCACCAAAGGTGACTAATTGAACCTTTTGAAAGTGCTCTCTTGTCTGCAAGTATTTTTAAGCAAAATAAAATTCAAATAATGAGGTCTGCTTCTTCAGGCACAACTTGACTTTGTTAAAATGAATGAAAGCAGCTAAAACCCAAGCACCAGAATCCTAAGTACAGCAAAAGCCGCAAAAAAGGGTCTTGCTTTTACTATTTATTCATTTAACTATGGGTAATCATGACCGTCTACTGACATTTTACATTATTAAAAACTATCAATAAGATGAATGCTTTGCTCAAGGTGTCACTGTTATCAAACCAGGGCTAGTGGGATTCAGGCTTAGATTTTCGGCTTAGTAGCCCAGTACAACAGCCGCACTAAACGCCTTCCCCTAGGCCTAGATAGTCTAATAATTTTATCTACATCCTCATCTAGTATGTGATTTTCTGTAGGCCATGCCAAAAGAGCTCTGAATCTTTGCTATTATCAGTGTGTACTGACAACAAACAGCTAAGAAGTAGATTTTTATTTTCTTAAGTGCCAATTAATGCATGCAGCTCCTCCTTGTAACCTCTTTACTCTTCAACAGCAATTCACCCCTTTGCTAATGTACCTTTCAGAACGCTGCAAGGGACAATTCAGTACATTTGCCATTGTTTACACAAGTTCATCTTTGGGCATTTAGAAAAGCTCAGCATTTTACGTTTGTCCACCACTTATGTGTAGCAGTTTTTGGACCTCACAAAAAATTTCAATGTTCATCATGCTATACTGAGCTTCTCAGTTCAGGGGTACAACAGCAATACAATAACTGCTTAGTAAATTGACATGGGAAGTCTGTAACTGTTCTACAAAGACAAGTTCAGAGCATAGAAACAAGAGTTTTTAAAGTTGTCAGGAGAGATGAAGAGTACATTCCTAATGTGTGTGTGTGTGTGTGTGTGTGTGTGTGTGTGTGTGTGTGTGTGAGCATATACATACACACAAACGTGTGTGTGTGTGTGTGTGTGTGTGTGTGTGTGTGTGTGTGTGTGTGTGTGTATATATATATATATATATATAGAGAGAGAGAGCGAGAGAGAACGAGAGAGATACAAAGCTACAAGTACTTCAAAGGAAACCTTCAAATATAAAATAATCTGTTCTACACCCCAGCGGTTTTAACCTTGCAGTGTTCAGATTCTAACAAAGTATATAAAGAGATACCCATTACTCAGAAAGTCACTAAGTGGCTTGGTCCTTTTCGACTTCTACAGCTTACAAAACTGGGCAGAAATCCCTATGGTGACATAGGTTCACTGCAAGTTACTGTTTTCCCTAAACTACGGCTTATAAACCTCTAGCTAGCTAGCTATCTGTCTCTCTATCTACCTATTTATTGAACATGTTTACAAGGGTAGACTCTGATCAGTTTTGATTAATTTCAGTCCCAGCCTAGGAAAGAGTACACACGTGTATCCCACTGAAATAATTTTGAAATAAGGATGTAGATAAAAGTCGCCATGAACCATAAAAATATGCTGAAAGAACAAAAATAATGGTCTTTTGAGTCTACTCACGTCAGAGGGTGCACATGTACCTTGGACCCCTTCCGTAACATTACCACTTTCCTTCTCTGTTCTGTCTTAGACACCCTTGAATCTAGCATTCAAACATATATAAAAACAGGTCTGCATGGCAGTACAGCCCCTTAAGAAATGTCCTTTACAGCTTTAGCTTCAGCTCAGTTTCTTCCAAAAGGTCATAAATGTGAGCTGTACCATACCTCATGCTTATGTAAACTGGAAGTCTTCTGTTACATTAAGCACAGAATACCCAATATGCTTGTATCAGGTATGTAAGAGAAGGTCATCTCTTTTGTTAATGCATCTAAAACGCACAACCTGTAATCATCAAAAATAATCAAAACAATTCAAATTTTTTAAATATGACTGAAATGTAATACTGTACTGCAATATTTGCATTTTAGCTGGCATTTACACGATTTGTGTCCCCTTGGATCACACATTCCTTCCATCTAAATATACAAAATCTGAGGAATCACTACCTTGGAAGTAGAAGGAACACTTGCTTTTCCAGTAAAACTAAGTATTGTCCCTGTATTGAGGTAGTACAACCTTAATAATACTGTGCAGAGGATTATGGTAACATTTCTGATCATAACCAAGCTGTTATATGAGTCTTGAGAGGTAAAACCTGATGACCATTTCTTCAACATATAACAGCTTAGCTATGATCAGAGAAACCTAATCATAAAATTTTGTACTGCACAGATCTTTACCTGCTCTATATACCACCACTTATACATGCAGAGCAAAAGGGAGAGAGAGATAAAAAAGTATAGAAGTGCTAAATGTTTTTTTTTTTTTTGAAATTTGTAAAGCACTTAGCACTGCCACACAGTAACAATATTTATATATATTTATATAGCATATATCATGGACAAAAGTAGGTTAAAAATAAAAAACATAGCTGGGCGCACAAGACCCAGGATAAAAAAGTGCCCAGCCCTGGTAGGTGCACAGGCGCCAGGACTGGAAAAAAATTAGTGTAGAATGCTCAAGACACAGAAATAGTCCTATAATGGGGTAGGGCCAGGCCCAGGATGTGGATGCCCCCCTGTTGTAGAAGGAAGTTGCACTCCACAAAAATCACAAAAACTGATATGCCAAAAAAGAGACATAAAGACAACAGAGTGGACTATTGAGGATAAGAAAGAAATTATGTATTGTTACTATTATGCAAGAAGCCCAGAATATCCAGACAGAAGACATACAAAAAGATTAGTAGGGAAATTAGAGGGAAGAAAAATACTTCCAGAAGAAAAACTGTCAGAAGCTTCAAATAAAAAATTGTGTTCATTATGCAACATATTTATGCAAAACATTATATAAACCAAGAAACCTTGATCCCTTTGGAAAAAGAAGCACCTGCGGAAGTGCAAAAATATAAAGAACAAAATCTAGAGACTTTAGAAATGTATAAAAAAGAAATATGGGCATGGGAAAGCAAGACAGATCTGATATAGTGCAATATTTATGCAAAGGAGAAAGCCAAATTAATCAGCACAAAAAAGGCAGCCCCAAAGATATTCAAAGAGAAATTCAACCAAAGGCATCCAGATATGGAAAATGTCACAATAAAAAAATAAGATCACAAAGACGGAACATAGAACAGAGGATTAGTAAAACAGAAGTTAAAAAAAATAGAAGCTGAAGTTATGGAATACTTGTGAAGTGAAGGATTTAGTGTAGAAAGTCTAACACAGGTTACATCACAGCGTGATGGAATGAGTCCCCAAAGTAAGGAGAAACTGGAGGTTCAGGAGACATCTGAAGAAGAAATAAGGACATGGGAGAGAAACACATATTTAATTTGGTGTAATATTTATTCAAAGGAGAAAGCAAAACTAATCAATACAAAAAGAACAGCAACAAAGATATTTGAAGAGAAATACAGGCGAAGGCGTCCGGGCATGGAGCATTTTACAATACAAAAAATAAGAAAGCAAAGAGGAAAGGTAGAAAAGGTTAGTAATGGAGGAGTTAAAGAAATAGAAACTGAGGTTATGGAGTACCTGCAAAGTGAAGGATTTCATGTAGAAAATCTAACTCAGAAAACACCACAGCAGGATAGAGCAATGGATCCCCAAATGAAGGAGAAACTAGCCGAGCGAGAAACATCTGACCAGTTGCCATATGAAGATACTTTGAAGCCTTCCATAGGAAACCAGTGCAAACATTCAGTTGGAATTGAGTAGCAAGGAGAGGAATAGGAAACTTTGGCAACTCTGAAGCAGGCAGTGTTGCGGACTGATAGGCCAGTGAGTTCCCATATGAAAGAGCAATGGATGACACCGGATGGAATTGAAGAGAATGTGGCACAGGAAGATGCTCTGGAACTTTCTACAGAATGTCCACAGAGAGTTTCTTGATTTAACAGAGATGGACAAACAAATTAAGATCAATGGAAGGAATAGACTATAGAAAGTCAATAAAACCCAAAAAGTTAGAAGTCTGATAAAACAAATGAACACAGTAATTAGGACTGTCCACAGAGATCCATGTGATATAACAGAAGTAAACAGGATATATTACTGTGCAGCTAAATTAATAACAGATAAAGTCTTACCACAAAAATACAGGATAGTACGGGAAAGGAAGGAGCTATTTTGAATGTCATCATGGAAGTATCAAATAGAGAAAACTATAAAGCAATTAAGACAAGAAGTGTCACTGTTAGAAGAGTACTGAAGAGGGAACAGATCAACAAAAATACTCAGGAAGACAAACGTGATAAAAGCAATGCACAGTATCAGAAGAGATCAGGATCTATGGTGCACTATTGCAAATAATAAACTAAAAATGTTAGCACAGGCAGAAAAACATAGAAGATATGCAGAAACATATAAAGGAAAAGTACATAATAAGAAATTTATTGATGACCCAAAAAAGTTTTATAGAAAATTGGGAAAGAAAGCACAAGGAATTGAAACATCACTAAAAAAAAGAAATAGATATATTTTGGGGAAATATCTACAAAGGTCCTGTGGAAAATAACAAAGATGCTAAATGGATAAAAGAAGGAAAAGAAAGAATAGGAAGTTTAAAGGTACAGGATATGAAATGGGATCAAGTAACAGTCAGAGAGACTGAAACAAAATTAAGAAAAGCTACTAACTGGAAAACACCAAGCCTGGATGTAGCACCTAACTTCTGGCTAAACGTGTTAACATCTTTACATGAAGATTTAGCCATGAGTAAGAAGCATTTATATGCCCACCCCGAACAGATAACAACCTGATTAACAGCAAGAAAAACAATACTCCTACTTAAGGAGTGAACCTGCAAGATATCCTAAAAACTATAAACCAATAACTTGCCTTCAACAATGTATAAACTACACACGGGAATTGATGCAAACAGAGTTTACAGTCATTTAGAAGAAACCTCAATCATGGCAATAGGATGAAAGAGTAATAAAAGAAAGTCATATGGAACAAAGGATCATTTGTTGTTAAATAAAGTCATAATGGAGAACTGTAAAAAGGGAAAGAATCTAACTATGGCATGGGTAGACTACAAAAAACATGTGACAGTATCCCACATTCATGGATAAAAAGAGTGCTTAAAAATATATAAGATACAACCTACACTGATTGATTACATTACAGAGACCATGAAACAGTGTCAGACCACTCTGCAGTTAAGCCATGATAAAGGACAAATTATTATTCCAGGGATACAAATTCAAAGGGGCATATTCCAGGGTGACTGTCTGTCACCGCTGCTCTTTTGCCTTGCCCTTAACCCATTAAGTCATCTACTTAAAAGATTAGATCACGGCTACAATTTGGCTCCCAGAAAACAAGAACATGTAAAGACTTCTCATCTTCTTTTTTAGATGATTTAAAACTGTATGGTTCGTCAGATGAGGAACTGAAAGCACAACTGCAAGTGGTCAAAACTTTTTCAGATGATATAAGAATGTCATTTGGCCTTGATAAACGTGCAAAAGCAACTTTTAAAGCAGGAAAGCTGTAGCACCAGTAAACATCAGTTTGGGACAGGAATGTGATATAAAAGAACTTGAGCAAGATGGAATCTATAAATATTTGGGAATTGATGAAGGATCAACAATAAAACATGAACAAATGCGAATAAAACTCAGTAAAGAATATCAAAAAAACTCAGTAAGGAATATTTTAGATGACTAAAATTAATACTGAAAACAGTGTCGACATCTAGGAACAAAGTCCAAGCTATAAACCAATTTACTGTTCTTGTCCTAATTTACAGTTTTTGAGTGACTGACTGGCCCCAAAAGGTGTTGGATAGGTTAGACAGGAAAACAAGAAGGATGCTTCATGCTCACCAAATGATTTATAAAAATCAGTGCATACCACGATTATATATTCCCCATTCTGAAGGAGGTATGGGGCTCCTCAAAATTGATTACATGTACAAATCTGCAATCATGGGGCTGCATACATATCTGTTGATTTCACAAGACCCAAACATAGTGAAAGTTTTGAAACATGAGGAGAATAAGTCTAGGATGACTTCCCTGCTTAGTTTAGCAGAAGCATATTGGTGTCAAGTGGGAATGGAAATAAAAACAGAAGTACCTAAGAATCAGGCAGCAACCGAATGTGCCAAAAAACAAAAGAAGGAATATAAGGTGAAGGAGCAGATGAAAGGCAAGAAATGTGGAAAATGCATAAATATAGAAAACTCTTGGAACAACCTCATGTTGATCAGGACTGAATGCAGGAATGGTTAAGGAGAAATTAATTTAAACCAAAAGACGAAAGGTTAATGCTGTTGCCAAAGATAGTGGACTACATAAACATTGGGTTACAAAGTTTGGGTTACAAAGTTTATTGAACATGTGGGGGAAAGACACAGATGTAGGTTTTGTAAAACAAAATTTGAAACAGTCGCACATCTTGTTGCTGGCTGCAATATATTAATAGCAGAAGGACTGTATGCTGAAAGACATAATAATGTGGCAAGACTGTTGCATTGGAGATTGTGCAAATATTATAATACTGAGGTAGCTGAAAAACACTGGAAAAATAAGCCATAAAGCATCATAGAAAACAATGAAGTTTATACCGCATGGGATCATCCACTACCAACAGTTCAAAAAAAAAAAAGATGTCAGAAAAACAGATATAGTAGTCCATGAAAAGAAGACAAAAGTAACCATTGAACTTGCTACACCAAATGATTAGTGTCTTATGTACAGAGAGATACAAAGTCATAAAATACCAGGATTTGCAGGCAGAAACAAGGGCAACGTGGAAGAAGGATAACCAGACAGTTCCATTAGTAGTAGGAACAATGGGTCTTATAAAATAGAATTTAAAACAAAGAGTTAGAAGGTCACACTGAAAAACCAATGAGAAAAAACTAAATGAAAACTCCAGCCAAGCTAGAACTTCCAAAGAGTGATCTACCAAACCTCCTGTAACAGAGGCCCATGGGATATTTGCAAATGATCCTTATGAACAACAGGTGTTTCAGCTATATGGCGATTCTGATTGCCCATGACTTTTACGTTTGAAGTCATTTTAATGGACAATTTCATATATTGGCCTGAAATTGTCCATTAAAATGACTTCAAACGTAAAAGTCATGGGCAATCAGAATCGCCATATAGCTGAAACACCTGATGTTCATAAGGGTCATTTGCATATATCCCATGGGCCTCTGTTACAGGAGGTTTGGGAGGTCACTCTTTGGAAGTTCTAGCTTGGCTGGAGTTTCCATTTAGTTTTTTCTTATAAAATAGAATTTACAATCATACTTAGATATATTACAGATACATGTAACTCCTCTCGAATTGTACACTGGGCACACTGCAGGTGCTGCAAAGAGCACTTCTGGCTAACATCAAAGAATGAAACAATACTAATTTCATGAACTTTAATCGTACTTTGACTTAGGAATGGGGTCCATTCCCATCATAGCATTAGAAACCCAAAAGACTTGGAGAAATTAAAAAAACAAAACAAAAAAAAAAAACAACACATAGAAATAAAGTGCACCTTTAGTTTCTAACAGCTTTAAAAACTATAACCGACTTTCTAGTTGTCACATACAAAAAAGAAAATAAACATATCTGCTTTTAAAGCCATTTCAGCTCCCTGTCCAGTGGTGGCTAGTGTTTATATCCTAGAATAAGACTACAACATGACAATTTTAAAAAGTGCATAATAAACTTTGTTATGCAACTTTCATATGTGAGAAAGGTGATTAACAATACTTAAATATACCAACTCCAACACTGCACTACAGCAGAGAAAGAACAAATTCCCCAGTCCACACTGTATCATAATCTCACACATCTAAACAATGAATATACGATAGTCCCAAACTGCTGACTGTAGCCCTCATCAGCATGGGTGACTGAGCACTAATCTACAGAATATAATGTATTGAAGACAGGCACCTTCCTTGTTTAATCTCTAGTCTAAAATTCTTAAATCTTGTAACTATAATCCTCTTGTTTTACACTTTTTGATACTTGGATATTTAACAACTTTAAGAAGCACAATTTGTTTACTAAATATTTGTTGTGTTTAAAGGGTCTTCTTATGATTGCTGACTTTAGACCATGTCATAACTTTTTTCCAACCAAATGTTTATAATCATAATTTAAATAACAGGGTTAATATTAACTGATCTACTCCAGTTTATTTTTCTTGGTATCATGTTAATGAGAGATTTCCTTTATTAAAAATATTTCTGTGACAGAATTTTATAATTTTTATAACTTAACTATAGGAACTGCTGCTATGGTAATCATTATTTAGAATATTCTCAATTTAAAGTTTTATATTACAGCAGCAACCAGGGTTATGCATAATCCTTTTTCAATTACTTTTGAATTATCTGTTATCCTTCACTGGTTGTTACATTAGTATATTGCTATCAAGTTCATCATTCACTTACACAGTCTAAATACCACAGTCCCCTTAGGAATTATGCCATCTGGTGTACACTATGGCATATTTTTTGTCATAGATACAGTTCTACAAAAGTACAGTTGTGTACACTTACCATAAATGTAGATGTTCGAGTGTATTCACTGTTGCAGTCAGTACATTTGGGTTATCACTGCCAGGGCTCAGCCAGCCCAAATACCAGAGACTTAGTATTTCTGCGTCAGTTGCTGTCACTTCAGGACTGATGTCAAGTCATCAGTAGTATAAGGTAAGGCAGCTGATGCCATTACATCAGTTTTTCTTGCCCTAACCTGTCAAGAACCCTCAAGTGGGAGCCAGGTTCTGGTGGAAGAACCCCACCAGTGGAAAGTAAATACCAGTATGTCCCTTGTAAGGAAAGCGAAGAAAGAAGAGGGGGATGGAGGGAGGGAAACCAGGACTGCAACAGTGAATACACTCAAACATCTACATTTATGGTAAGTGTACACAACTGTACTATGTTCTTCGTGTTTTACTGTTGCAGTCATCACATTTGGGCTAATTCCCAAAGGTGAGGAAATGGCTGAAGGCAGTCAAGGAAACTAGTGGCTGGCTAGGATGGCCTGCAAGACTGCAGAGGCAAATGCTGCCCTGGATTTGGAAAAGATAGGCAGGTGGTAATGTTTGGTAAAGGTGTGAACAGATATCCAGGTGGCAGCCACCAGAATGTCCCTGGTGGGGACTCCTCTGAGGAAAGCCGCAGAGATGGAGGCTGCTCTGGTGGCGTGAGTCCTGACCCCCTTGGGGGGAGGCTTTCCATGTTGTTTGCAGCAGAAATTGATGCAGTGTGCTATCCATTTGGAAGCGGTTTGTTTGGAAACGGCTTTGGCCTCTGCCCCTGCAGCAAAGCTAACCAGCAATTGATCAGACTTTCTGAAGGGTTTAGTCCTGTTTAGATAGAATCTGAACAGTCTGTGCATATCTAGAGAGTGCAGGATCCTTTCTCCCTAGTTCTGTGGGTTAGGAAAAAAGGTTGGTAAATGAATGGATTGGTTGAGAGCCACACTGGACACCACCTTGAGCATGAAGGATGGCTAAGTCCTGAGGAATATCCTGTCAGCATGGAAGATGATGAAGGGTTCCACAGCCATGAGTGCTTGCAGCTCGGAGACCCTTCTGGCTGAAGTGATGGCCAGAAGGAAAGCTGTCTTCCAGGAGAGAAATTTTAGCTCTGCTGCACAGGCTGGTTTGAAGGGGGTAGGGTGAGCTTTTACAACACAAAGTTAAGGTCCCAAGCTGGGGTTGGTGCTCTTCTGGGTGGCCTCAAGTTGCTAGCCCCTCTTAGGAACTGTTTGATCAAAGGGTGTGAGAAAAGGGGCTGCTCAGTGGGAAAATGAGCAGAGACAGCAGAAAAAGAGGCCACTGTGTAGCAGGTCAGCTAAGTAATCTAGGATGAGAGGGAGGGAGGGCTGTGCCCTATTGGCTCCCTTAGCCTGAATCCAGGTGCAGAACCTTTTCCATTTGTCAGCATAAGACTTTCTAGTGCTAGGGCATCTGGCCTCATGTATAATATCTAGTACCTGTTTAGTGAGGTTGGCAGATTGATTGGGGGTTAGGGAATAAGCCCAGCTACCAAATTTAGTGCAATTGGGGATGCATGAATTCCCTTCCCTCTGGGTCAGGAGGTTTGGAATCTGAGGAAGATGCCATGGTGGCAGTGGGGACAGGCTGCACAGTAAGGGGTACCAGTGCTGGTGAGGCCAGTCTGGAGCTATAAGAATTGTCCTTGCTTTTTCCTCCTTTACTTTGAGCAGTACCCTGAGGATGAGAGGTAGTGGAGGAAAGGCATAGACCGACAGATTGACCCAGGGGAAGGACAGGGTATCCACTTTCCAAGCCATGCAGTGATGCTCCCTGGTGCAGAACTTGCTGAACTGATGGTTGGTGTGGGAGGCAAAGAGGTCGACCTTCAAGGTGCCCCATTTCTGAGTTATTAGGGTGAAGGTTCTTCTATTGAGCTGCCACTCATGTGGGTCCAGAAGATTTCTGCTTAAGTGGTCTGCCAGAGAGCTGAGAGGACCTGGTAGGAATTGTGCTAACAGGTGGAGTTGCATGGCAGAGGCTGTGTGCCAAAGGGTCATGGCCAGCCTGCATAGAGGGTAGGAGTGTGTCCCTCCCTGTTTGTTGATATACCACATCACAGTGGTATTGTCTGTTTTGATCAGGAGAGCCGCTGGGGAAAGAAGGGGCTTGAAAGCTATCAAGGCATGCTAGACAGCTATCACCTCTTTTTGTCTGATGAGCAGATGGATTTGCTGTGGGCTCCATTGGCCCTGTATGCACCTGCCATACAGGTGTGCAACCCAGGCATAGTCTGATGCATCTGTGGTGAGGGTCTGGGTGGCGGAGGGTGAGAAAGGTAGTCCTTTGTTGTGGGAGCATGCTGTTGCCCAACAAAGAAAATCTTTTCTGAGGCAAGATATTATAGGTATAAGAGTCTCCAGGTCTTGTGAGTGTTGACACCAAAGGCTTTTTAGGTACCATTGAAGTTTCCTCATATGCAGTCTGGCATATAGAATGAGTAGAATGCAAGATGCCATGAACCCCAGAGTTTGCAGGATTTTCCTTGCAGATTGCTGGGGTCTGGTGGCTAGTTGAGAGAAGTAGGCTGTCAGGAAAGTTTGCTTTTCTGATGTACGGAATGCCATCTGGTATGTTGTGTCCAGGCTTGCTCCCAGGAATATAATCCTTTGGGTGGGTACCTGTTTGGATTTTGTTTTCATTAATTGTGTACCCTAGGAAGGTTAGTAGGGACTTTACAAAGGCCAGGTGCTTGAGAAGCTTTTCCTGGCTGTCTGCCTGAATTAGGCAGTCGACTAAGTATGGGTAAATATGGATATTCCTTTGTCTGAAAAAGGCAATAGCCGGAGCCAGACATTTTGTGAAAACTCTGGGAGCAGTAGATAAGCCAAAGGGAAGTGCAGAGAACTGAAAGTGCTGAGATCCTGCCCTGAAATGGAGATATTTCCTGCATGATTCCCTGACAGGAATGTGGAGGTAGGCCTCTTTTAGGTCTAGGGTGGCTAGCCAAGCATCCTTGGACAGCATGGGTAGCAGCTGCTGGAGGGTGAGCATTTTGAATTTTGGGATCACAGGAAGGTGTTTAGAATGGATAGATTGAGGATGAGGCGCCAGGTGCCCTCTTTTCTGGATACCAGAAAAAGTCTGGAGTAGAAACCTTGGCCTTTCTGTTCAGCAGGAAAGTGCTCTACTGCTCTCATAGAGAGCAGGGAAAGGAATTGCTTTTGTGCCTCTGCCCACTGGTTTGTAGGTAGATCTGGGAACCCTTTTGGAGTTGGAAGGGTGTGGAAAGAAAATCTGTATCCCTGGGACACTATGTTGAGAACCCAGTGGTCATTGGTAATGGTGGCCTAGGTGCATGCGCGAAAGGAGAGTTTTCCTCCTAGGGGTAGGCGAAGGGGGGCAGAGGGTGGGGGAGGTGAGTCATTGTGAGTTTTTACTATAAGGGGGTGGCTTAGAACTCCCTGGTTTTGAAGTGGAGGACGTCCACTGCATAGATCTCTGCATTCCCTGTGGCTGCTGTTGGGGGGGGGGTCTGGTTCCCCAGGGTTTGGGCTGAACTGGCCTGGTGGGAGCAGGAAAGGACCAGTGCTTGGTGGGACAATGCCTGCTGAACCTGTGTTGCTGGACCTGTAAGAAATCCTTAATTGTCTGCATAGATTTTGCTTTTTCTTCCATCTTTTTTAAGACCTCTTCTGCCTTAGTGCCAAATAAGTTGTCTTTGTGCAAGTGGGCATCCAACAATTTAGATTTAACATGGTCTGGCAAGGGCTGTTCCTTAAGCCATGCATGCTTTCTAAGGACAGATCCAGTGACTGCGGCCCTGCAAGAAGCTTCTAGGGCATCAAAACCACAGTGAAAGGTGTGTTTAGTTACTTGACTTACAGAATGCATTAACTCTTGTAACTCTTTAGATTCTGCACAAGCAGGAAAAGGAGACATTTTTTTTGTTTGAGGATTTCCAGGGTATGTTGCTGAAATTTTACCATATGGAACTGACAATTTAGTGCTCTGATAGCAAGAGTAGCTGAGGTGTATACTTTTTTACCCCATCTGTCTAGTGCTCGGGAATCCCTATCTGAGGGGGCATGATTCTTAGCAGAGGTTGCTTTAATTCCTTTAGGCCCTTGAGAAATTACCTCAGAGTCAGCAGTAGGATTTTTAGAAAGAAATTTGCGTGTCAGGGACTCTGTAGTACCTGTCTGGTTTTCTGAATGCAGGAGGGAGGGTGTCAGGAGTCAAACTGGATTCCAGGAAAACATCCTCCACAACATCCAGGACTGGAGGGATGGCCAGGAATTTTTTGCTGTGGAAGATCGAAGAATTCCCTGAATTTCTTTTTAGATTGACTCTCCCATTGGAAATGCTCCCTTAAGGTATGAAGGCTTTCCCCAAAGGAAAAATCCTCTGAGGGAGAGGCTGAAGGAATGGAATCCTCTGCATCAGAATCCTCATAAGCAGAGAGAGGTTGCATGTCTTCATATTCAGATGCATCAGAGTCATCTAACTCCTGTTCAGACAAAACTACAGGGGACAGATCTCTTTACCTTTTGGAGGGGGTAGCTTGGCTTCCCCTGATCAGCATGATAAGGTCTTCTGCCATTTTAAGCATTTGAAACTGAGGCAAGGAAGCAGGTGCCTGAGATTTGGTCGTCGATTTCTTGGATGTGGTTCGTACCCTGGGCCCAAGAAACTCGGTCATTTTCGAAAGAATGATAGTCGCGAAAGAAGATGTCGGTTTGTGTCAAGAATTGGTACTGCGAAGGACTTCCTCAGAAGCTCGTGCCTGCTCAGCGGTTCCGGACCCATCCAAGGTACAGACAACTGCAGGATCCTTAGTCGAAGAAAGAGTTTTCCAGCATACCGGACTCCGAAAGAGTCTCGGTAGCGGCCTGCGAATCCATAGAAGTGGGCATCAGGGGCTTCAAAAGTGCCTCACTGAGGACTGGAGAACTGATGACTAGCTTAACAGGAGCATTGTCAGTATGTTTGGACCTGTGCGGTCTGTCTCTATCTTTATCTTTACTTTTTTCCGGCAGATCTGCTGTTGGATGGCTTATCAAAGCCATATCGGAGTTCGAGGATTGTAAGCGAAACTATCTAGCTACAATAAGGGCCTGATGACAGATAGCTCTGGCACTGAACAAAGCACAGAAGCGACAGTGGGGGATGTCGTGGTCTGGGCCTAAGCAAGTGACGCAGTAAGAATGAAAGTCTCTGTGTGGTATTTGCTTTCCACGGGTGAGACAATTGTTAACTTTTTCTGACATCGGTTAGTGCAAGAAAAAAGAATCCCCAATGGGGTACTTAGCTTTAGAAGACATCAGCTTCAATTCGGAAGACGAAACTCAGGTAGTGACCGACCAGCACTCGTGTGAACTGCTTCTGCTTCAGGCTCCAATGCAAGAAAGACTGATGTAATGGCACTGGCTGCCTTACTTTATACTACTGACAACCTGACGTCAGTCCTGAAGCGACAGCAACTGACTTAGAAATACTAAGTCTCTGGTATTCGGGGCAGCCGAGCACTGGCAGGGATAACCCAAATGTGATGACTGCAACAGTGAAACATGAAGAACATCTGCATTATACCCCAGAGCATGATTTATAACAATGAACGTTTTACATCCGCTAAAATGCCACACACATCTTGGTATATTCTTCATTACAGATCAGTTGTAAAGCAGATAATGTAAATATTTTACATGCTTTTGGTTTTGTTCTCAAGTATAAAGTCTATCATGGTTTAAAAAATACATTAAAACAAATAAGTTTTATACACAGTGATCTTACTTTGCAGTTTGCAGATTTACATAAATCCAGTTCTACTATGGACAATGAAACTTTAATGTTGCTGTTCATTCTACCTTTTTATTTCTACTAAGTGACTATCATTAAATCATATTCATTTAAATGACTTGCTTTGATGACACTGAAACATCGAACAGCCTGGTAAGCAATGGGCAGTATTCACAATAATCTGCACATGTATGCAGCATGTGCCTTCTCAAGTCATGGACACACAACCAAGGGGCAATTAAGAAGTAAAAAACACTAAAGGTAGTGGTGTCTTTGTATTAAAAAAAATTAATCTCCAGACTTGGTAGATGAGATAGTGATCTAGAACTCCTACATATCCAACTTAATAAAAAGAAAACCCCTCATGTCATAGCTAACAACAAGACCTCCCTGCATGTCCCCCTTAGCTCACACCTCTTATCTTACTAGGATGGAGTCCCTGTGCATTTACAAACACCGTTCTCCTGGGAGACATCAACTACCCATCATCAACTGGGAACGTATACCTCCTCAATACTGTATGCCCAGAAATTTCTGGACATTATCAGTTCTTATTCTACAGACCAGTTATTAAACACTCTTACCAGGGGTGAGAAAATCTTGGACATGGTCCTTACTAATATGTAGCAGCTTTACTACCCACCAAACTGTAACTTCCAGCCTGGTCAAATCGGACCATAAATTAGTCAGATTCACCATAACACTGGAGTAGGAAGCATCTTCCAGCATGTTGGTATTCAGAAATTATGCTAAGGATAATCTGCTAAACAATAGTCATGACCTAGCTAAATACAAAATCCCACTCCAACATGATGACCCAACTGCTTATGTAGAATACTTTACCACCATATTCTATGCATATGTGAATAGCTGCATAGATGCATCTGTCCCCCTCCAAAGTAATTATAGCACCAAACTTAAAAATAAACCCCTATGATGGAACATGGATGTAGACAGGTTCTATAATAAAAAAATTGAATACATGGAAAAATAAGTTTAACTGTCAAGATGTCAAAATTGTTCTTGCTAAACAAAACAGGGAATGCCAGATACTGATCAAATCAAAGCCAGGTACGAGGTAAAAATAGTGACCCAGGTGAAGTATGACCACAGAGCCTTCTTTAACAGAAACAGTACCCAACACTGTACAGAGGTAATAGTTAATGATGTCATATATTTGGACCCTGAAGACATAGCCAATCTACTAGTGGACAAATTTAGTTCAAATTCTTCTCACCTCTCCCCACCTGTATTCCAAGATCACATACCCACATCTACCTCACCCTTCAATCCCCCAAGAACAAGTCTTGAAGGCACTATGTGGGGTCAGAAAACATAAGGGCTACTTACTGGCCAGCCTGAAACAGGATTTACCAGAACCCTTAAAGAAGACATTCAATATCAGCCACCAAACATGCTTTTTACTGGATAAATGGAGGACAGCAAAAGTCATCTCCTTTTACAAAGGTGGGGCATCAGTAGATCACAGGTAGACCCATAAGCCTGACCAGCCTCATCTGCAAGGCCATGGAAAGTATGTATTATTTTATTTATCTTTAGTTGACTGGGTTAGTCCTAGTAGGCCAGTAGCCTCTTTTCAGGGGAGACCCAGGGTGGTAATTATACTCCTGGGGAAATTTAACCAGAGCATCAGGGATCTTCCCCTATTCTTTTTGTAGGGGGACATGTTTATGTGTGGCACATTCTGCTTTCCGCTTACGTTCCGGGTGTGAAGTTGGCCTTGAGAAGCAGGAAAGCAAGTGAATGAAAAATGGAAGTCGAAAAGGAAAATAGTAAGGGAGATGGAGTTTTTGCTGATGTTATTCAAACAGCAGATAGGATAAACCAGTCGGAAAAGGAGTCAGAGATACAGGAAAAGCTGAGAGTTGAATATGGTGTGACAGAGACAAGGAAAAGGGAGTCGAGCCTTTTCAAAGCAGTATCAATGTGGCAAAAGCAGCAGAGACTGATTCAGAAGAATTGTTCCAGCAATCCAGAGTTGCAATACAATGTTGTGTTGTTACAATCCTTCAGTCAGGAAGGTTGCAGGATGATAAAATTATTGGGTATGGTTGACGAAAGTGAGCCAGAAAATAGTAACAGACGTGGTGGGGAGAGATGACGGAAAGGATACTGAAAAAGAAATGCAGCAGAATGAAGGTATGAAGGCTGGAAAAAAATCCTATGCTGAATGGTCAAAGAAGGGATGCATGGCAAGAAAGAAGAGCATAAGTTAAGTCTGAAGAAAAAGAGAATGCTTAAAGTGCAAACTGAACAGAAATAAGAGACAGAAATGACAGAAATAGATAGATATAATGTATGGGATGAAGTTATTAAGACGCTTGGAATTAAGATTAATGAGGTTTATTTATTTATTTTATTTTACATTTGTTTACTGGGAAGGTGCGTCTGGATATATGTCCATTTTCAGCGGAGGCCTGGGGAGAAAAGCTCCAAGTTTGCAGAGTACAATTACATTAGGAACAATAGAAACATTTAGAAATAAGTATAATATGCAGTCTTCGGTAGGGGTACAAACATAGATAAAACATTGTTGACATAATCAGAAAAAACAGCTTAAGTATCAGACATTAATATATGCAATTAAGGGCTTAGTCCCTTAAAGAGTTCGGACACTTTTTAGAGTCTATGATTGACTTGATTAGGCAGAATTTCCAAGATCAGCGGGTGGTAGTTAGTAAAGGTTTAAGTAGGGACATTGCCACTGCAATAAGAAGTGTAGTTGGAGGCTTTTTTTGAACTGGGTTAAGGAGGGTTGGTGAGTAAGTTCAGCAGGTAGCAAATTCCAAGTCTTGCCTACTGAGTTGGCGAATAGAGAGTCCCCAGCCACATTTATGATCTTAGTTGTTTGTACCAGCAGTTTATCAGCAGAGCGCAGTGACCTCAGGTTGCTGTATGGTTTAATGATCTTGTTTAGTGCTGATGTTTTTTCTGGTTGGTATAGAATTTTGTGGGCTATTATAAGCTGGTTTTGTCGGAGAAGACTGGGCCATTCAAGCCATCCTAGTTAAGTTAGGTTGATACAATGGTGGGTCCGAGAGGTTGTACCTGTAGCAAATCTAGCAATATGGTTGATGAGGTAAGAGCATTTATCCTTATTAACAAAGAAACTTTTTGTGACATTATTTTCGAGAGTGGGCAGACAATGGAAAGATTTATAGAAAAATATGAAATAAAGAAAAACTATGCATGATGGAACTTATAAGTAACTAAACCCTCTTTTAAGGAAACAAAGAAAAAAATTAATATTCAATTCAGAACTGAAGTGGAAAAATAGACTTTAAAAAAGCATTTAATTTATTTATGTAATGATGTTTTGAATTTATCAGAAGTGTATTATGATAGTGGTTTATGGATTGGGGCATGGTACTGCAATGTTATATTGAAACTGGAAAATGACAGCATTGTACATATTCAAAAAAAAACAAGTAATCTCTGTGGTATCCCCGAAGTCTCAAGCAACCCACTAAAGAGGTATAGTGGGTCCAAAAAAAACACAGTGTAAGAAACTTCTCTGTGTGGAAGATTTTCAGTCCATATATCTGTAGTTAATCACTGTATATTAATCAGAACAGACAACAGAAGTACACTATATATATGAAATATTGTACAGAATTACTAAGTATTCAAAAGAAAATCCTTTATTAAGTACACAGACAAGCGATCCAAGTAAAACAAAATTAACAGAGTAATAGTTTACTCACAAGCTTTCTAACTATATATATACTTTTTATCAGGCTAGGGAGTAGTTTATTGTGCTGTAAAACAAAGTGTTATTGGTACACATGTTAAATTCATATCCCTTTGTACCAGTAACACTTTGTTTTACAGCACAATAAACCAGCCCCTTGCCTGATAAAAGACTGCCTGCTTTGCTTGGATTACTTTTGAATACTTAGTAATTCTGTACAATATTTCATATTATATATATATATATATATATATATATATATATATATATATATATATATATTTTTTTTTTACTTAAGCCAAGTTTAAGTTCGCTCCCTCTACTACTATTGTCTGATCTGATTAATATACAGTGATTAGTGATATATGGACTGATGAAAATCTTCCACACAGAGAAGTTTCTTACACGGTTTTGTCATTGTACATATTCCAAGCGTTGCTAATGTCAAATGTAATGGAGGCTGAATTAGACACTGGGGACAGCCAAAAACATGTTTGTTATGTGGTAAAACTGATCATTTAGTTAACAAATGTGAAAA
The DNA here is from genome assembly GCF_019279795.1 of Protopterus annectens. Taxonomy (NCBI): domain Eukaryota; kingdom Metazoa; phylum Chordata; order Ceratodontiformes; family Protopteridae; genus Protopterus; species Protopterus annectens. Next base: position 302,430,018 of record NC_056729.1, read on the forward strand.
AAGACGATGTTTTTCATGTGGGGGGGGCACAGGACATGATGCAAGAAACTGTGAACTAATATGTTATAAATGTAAAACAACAGGACATTTGGGGAGGCATGTGAAGAAAAAGAAAATGAAGTAGTGTTGGATATAACAGAGGAAGTAGAAGAACAAGGTAAAAGAAGAAAGTTACAGAAAAGAAATCAGAAATAGAAGAAAATGGACAAAGATAGTAGCATTACTGAAGGAGAACAAATGATGCAAAAGATAAAGTGAAGGAAGACTTAAACTTAGAAAATACCTTAGAAGAAGAGTCAGGTTTAAGTGAAAATGATGACGTTGAATGGAACAGAGTTAAAAGAGAAATTCAATTGGTAAAAGAGTGAGAGAAAGGAAAAGAAAAAATTTACAAGATTTTAAAAAAAAGAAAGGGAAAGGATGAATACACAATATATAAAGCAGAGTTATGTGTAAGGTTTTGTCATTAAATGTTAATAGTTTTAAGAAGCTGGAAAGAAGGATAGGAATTTTGAAATTGTGTAAAAAAAACTAGATAGTGATGTTATTATATGAGAAGATATTAGATTTTTGTCAAAGTCAGAAATAATTCAAACCGAAGTGTGGTGGGGAAAAATGTGATATGGAATTTTGGGAAAGAGACATGCTCGAGAATACCTATATTATATAAAGATACAATTAAAGTATAAGACATCACCATTGTCATAACCGATAGAATTACTATTACTAAAGTAAGATGTTGAGAAGATGAGAATTATTGCAATATATGTATATGTAATAAAAAAGAGAGGGAAGAGAGTTTTATAAAAATAGTACAATATACAGCAGTTAACATGGAGATAATTGTAGTAGGAGACTTTAATTGCAACTTAAGACAGCAAAACAAGAAGGCTTATGTTAAACTAGTAAAGGATATTATAAAATACGGACAATTAAAAATATGGAATTTACAGACATGGACATAAAACAGGAGAAAAAGAACTGAAATGATTTTTTTTTATTGTCAGAAAGTTTAGTAATAGTTAAACAAGTAGTGTTATTAACAGGTTTTTCAGATCAAAGGGCAATTTGGATTATGGAAAAGGGAAGTATGATTATATTAAAATAGGGAAAGGTATAAAAAGAATAAATGAAGTGAAATGGGATGTTAAAGAAGTTATGACATTATGGCAAAATCATGCAGAAATGGGAGAATTTTATAACGCTTGGTCAGAATGGAGGTCACATTTTAAACTGAAATATAAAACATGTTATTTAACATGGGAGAAAGAGAAGCTATACATGGAAAAATATACAAAAAATTTAAACAATGAAATGATTGATTGTTTAGAGAAGAACAATGATTTTTTTTTTATTAAGGAACATAAATTGTATGATTTGAATAAGAAAAATAGAACAATTACTGTACAAACAACATTTCCAGAAAGGAAAAAAGAAGAATTTACACCACATTTAAGTAAAATAATCAAAAAGAAAAATAGTGTAATGAGGCAGATGAAAGATTCTTCAGGCAAAATGCTGTGTGTTGAGAGACAGCCTTATAAGACTATCTGCAAATATATAGAGCTGAGTATATTTTACTGTATTATTCTGTATTATAGAGCTAAATTGGTGCTTAGATATCTGTTGTCTTACTGTTCTGCAAATATACAGAGATCAGTATATATTGTTTTGGTTTTATAATTTGCACTCTGATTCCTCACATCTCTGTTGAAACTGTCTTCCCCACCCCCCCACCTCATTTTGGTTTCTATAGCTTGTGTTAGGTTCCCTTAATTTGACCTGTTAATAGCAGCAGTCTGCATTTAAAGTGGAACCTGTGTGTTGAGAGACAGCCTTACAAGACTATCTGCAAATATATAGAGCTGAGTATATTTTTCTGTATTATTCTGTATTATAGAGCTAAATTGGTGCTTAGATATCTGTTGTCTTACTGTTCTGCAAATATACAGAGATCAGTATATATTGTTTTGGTTTTATAATTTGCACTCTGATTCCTCACATCTCTGTTGAAACTGTCTCCCCCCCCTCATTTTGGTTTCTATAGCTTGTGTTAGGTTCCCTTAATTTGACCTGTTAATAGCAGCAGTCTGCATTTAAAGTGGAACCTGTGTGTTGAGAGACAGCCTTACAAGACTATCTGCAAATATATAGAGCTGAGTATATTTTTCTGTATTATTCTGTATTATAGAGCTAAATTGTTGCTTAGATATCTGTTGTCTTACTGTTCTGCAAATATACAGAGATCAGTATATATTGTTTTGGTTTTATAATTTGCACTCTGATTCCTCACATCTCTGTTGAAACTGTCCCACCCCCACCTCATTTTGGTTTCTATAGCTTGTGTTAGGTTCCCTTAATTTGACCTGTTAATAGCAGCAGTCTGCATTTAAAGTGGAACCTGTGTGTTGAGAGACAGCCTTACAAGACTATCTGCAAATATATAGAGCTGAGTATATTTTTCTGTATTATTCTGTATTATAGAGCTAAATTGTTGCTTAGATATCTGTTGTCTTACTGTTCTGCAAATATACAGAGATCAGTATATATTTTTTGGTTTTATAATTTGCACTCTGATTCCTCACATCTCTGTTGAAACTTTTCCCCACCCCCCTCCCTGTTCTTGGTTGTTGTTTAAATTTGGTGGCTTTTGCAGTGCCCGCCCCACTGTAGATTTGATCTAGGACACTCCCCCAGTCCCATCTCTTTACCGCATTCTACCTAATAAACCCTTTCTGCACTTGCTTTTAGTCCTTTTTAATTTAATTACATTTTTTCAAACTGTGTGTGGACTAATATTGCTACATACTCAAGTGTGCCAGCTTGCACTGCATGTGAATTGTTTTTATTACTGTTTTTGCTACTTTTCTGAAAAAAAAAATTGAAAGCCTGTTTCCTACCTTTCTTGTAATTAGTGTTCCAGATATTTATTTGCTGTATCCAGGACTATTTGTAAGCTTCTGAGCCCCCCAAGCCTTTCTGTGTTGGAAGGAAGCCTTCTAGCTTATCAGTGGGAGTGGTAAGCACTAGGTAACCTGTCTACCACATAAGGAGTGGTTCTGGCCCAGAATTTGTAGTTATTGGCCGTTTGGGCGGTCTTCCATCTCTCTCAACTTTCTGATTTGAAGGCCTGCATTTGCACTTGTTTATGTCCTGTAACTCCTGGGCCCATCTCATTTGCTCATTCAAAAAAAAAAAAAAAACAAAAACAAAATGTATCTGCTTTTACTGTATTTGTGTTTCTTCCTACTTTATTTTGCTTTTTCGTCATCTTAAAAGTACTCAATTGTATTTATTACTGCTTGGTGTAACTCATTCTAAGCCTTTTAGTTTAAGCACTTGGGCTTCAGAGCAGTTGTTTTACATTAAGAAGGTTTGTGGTCTGCACTGTAGTGGCAGAACAGGTAGCTTACATCCTTCTAAGTTGGGAACTGCTGATTGAGGGCTCTGTGTCTGTTATTATAAAAGTGTATTAATTCTGGTTTAAGCACTTGGGCTTTAGGCCAGTTATTTTCCATTAAAAGGGTTCGTGGTCTGCACTCTTGTGGGAGGAGAGGCTGGACTCTGCCCTTCTGAGTTGGGAATTTCTGGTTAAAGGCTTATAGTGCCTGCATATTTGAACTGTTTCTTACTGAAATTGGTACACCTTGTTTGCTGTAGCATAGACTAGATCCAGGCTTGCTGAATCTAGCTTTGTTTGTATAACTTGAGCACTAATCCAGGCATTCTTTAAAGTATTCAATTGTATTTATTACTGCTTGGTAGTAACTTGATTAAAGTGTAGCTATCATTCTAAGTCTTTTGGATTAAGCACTTGGGCTTCAGACCAGTTGTTTTATATTAGGAAGGTTTGTGGCCTGCACTGTGGTGGCAGGACAGGTAGCTTACATCCTTCTAAGTTGGGAACTGCTGATTTAGGGCTCAGTATCTGTTATTCTAAAAGTATATTAATTCTGGTTTAAGCACTTGGGCTTCAGGCCAGTTGTTTACATTAAGAAGGTTTGTGGTCTGCACTGTAGTGGCAGAACAGGTAGCTTACATCCTTCTAAGTTGGGAACTGCTGATTAAGGGCTCAGTTTCTGTTATTCTAAAAGTGTATTAATTCTGGTTTAAACACTTGGGCTTCAGGCCAGTTATTTTACATTAAAATGGTTCGTGGTCTGCACTCTTGTGGGAGGAGAGGCTGGACTCTGCCCTTCTGAGTTGGGAATTTATGGTTAAAGGCTTATAGTGCCTGCATATTTGAACTGCTTCTTACTGAAATTGGTACACCTTGTTTGCTGTAGCATAGACTAGATCCAGGCCTGCTGAATCTAGCTTTGTTTGTATAACTTGAGCACTAATCCAGGCATTCTTTAAAGTATTCAATTGTATTTATTACTGCTTGGTAGTAACTTGATTAAAGTGTAGCTATCATTCTAAGTCTTTTGGATTAAGCACTTGGGCTTCAGACCAGTTGTTTTACATTAGGAAGGTTTGTGGCCTGCACTGTGGTGGCAGGACAGGTAGCTTACATGCTTCTAAGTTGGGAACTGCTGATTGAGGGCTCAGTGTCTCTTATTCTAAAAGTGTATTAGTTCTAGTTTAGGGACTTGGGCTTCAGGCCAGTTATTTTACATTAAGAAGGTTTGTGGTCTGCACTATTGTGGGAGGAGAGGCTGGACTCGGCCCTTCTGAGCTGGGAATTTCTGGTTAAAGGCTTATAGTGCCTGCATATTTGAACTGTTTCTTACTGAAATTGGTACACCTTGTTTGCTGTAGCATAGACTAGATCCAGGCCTGCTGAATCCAGCTTTGTTTGTATGCTTGTTGTTTGTTTGCTTGTTATTTCCCCGAAACGCTAATTCCACCTAAAACACGGCTTTTCAGCACTTCTGTGGATCCCTAGTGATATCTGCATTGCTTACTGTACTTATTTCCTTGTTTCACTTGAAAGAAAGTTACTGTTTGTCATTTTTGCATTTAAGTTACCTGTAACACGTTGCATTTAAGATACCTGGCACTTGCTCACTAAAGCAATTATATAAGTCAGCACTACAAAATTAAAAGCACTACACCCTCACAAACTCCCCTTGAGTACCTTATTCCCCATTAGCCCTTTTTTTTCAATTATAAAGGAATTCCCAATACTATTCTAGCATGTCCAAAGGTCAGTTGTCAATCTCCTCTTCGGTCCAGCTGGTGAATCTGGGAATCTTGAGGCAATGTTACAACTGCCTCATGTACACAGACAACCCTCTCCTCCTCCCAACAAATTCCAACACATGTGAGAGATGCAACCATATAGCTATACTGGAGGCAAAGCTCTCTCAACTCAGTACTGGCGAAACCAGTCAGGAGGAGAAGGAAACCACACTCACTACAATTCCAGTCTCACATAGACCTACCACGACAGCAAACCAAACACATAAACACACAAAAACATACTCGGAGGCTCTAAATAAAAATCTGCCTAAGCAGCAGAGACCTCCAAAGCAGACACACAAGCAACCGCTATCCCAAAACAAAACTCGTGCAACACATAGCTCACAAAGCCAGTGTGCCGAACAGTCACAGCCCTTAAGGCTAAACAACATACCTGATAAACTTGTAATAGGTGACTCTATCGTCAGGCACACTGACGTCCTGCTCACCAGGCTGAACAAGGAGAAGGTCACGGTGAGCTGCCTGTCGGGCGCTAGGATCCGCCACATAACACAAGCACTCAGGTCACTCCAAGGCAAGTACAAATATGACTCAGTCATTGTCCATGCTGGTGTGAATGACCTGAGACGTACCTCCCTGGACTACATGAAAAGAGACATAGAGGAGCTCTCTGAGCATGTAGCCCAGGCCGGTATGACCCTGACCTTGAGTAGCATCTTACCCTCACCAAGAATGATGCCACAATATGAAGACAAGATGATCAATTTCAACAACTGGCTTAAGTATTGGTGTCATTCAAAGGGGATCCAATGCCTGTCAGCCTGGCATGACATGCTCGACAAGCCACGATGCTTCGCTAGGGACGGCTTGCACCTGTCACCCCTGGGCTTTCGGATATTGTCAAAGGCTCTTGCTACCCCCATAGTGCCTTTTTTAGGCAAGGCTCAAAAGACAAACCCACCTCCATAGGTATCACAAGGGATAAGAAACTAAGAGTAATGCTACTCAACGCCAGAAGTCTAAACCTCAAGATGCACGCACTCGAAACTCTCCTTAGCATGGAGAACATCGATATCTGTGCAGTAACAGAAACCTGGTTCAAGGCTCCTGAGAGCACCCCAGCACTACCAGGTTATACCTCATACCATGCTTTTCAGCCCCAAAACTTGGACTGAACCACAAAAGGAGGGGGCGTATCAATATTCGTCAAAGATACCCACACCTCCAGGTTGGTGGCACAGCACGAAGCATCAGAGACTATCCATGTGCAACTAACAGTGGGTAAAACTGCCTTCCAGTTTATAGCCTGCTACAGACCACCCTCCCAAACCCAGGAACCCCACTCGGCCTTCCTGAGAACACTGGAAAATATGAAGGTCTCTCCAAACACCATTATATTGGGCGACTTCAACTACCTAAACATAGACTGGGAGCATTACTCTAGCTCCAACACCCTAGCCCAAAGGTTCCTAGAATTTATAAACTCAAATGCTATGGAACAACTTGTTACCATTCCCACAAGAGGGGAAAACATACTGGACCTGATCATCACCAACATGGGGACTCTATGCTCCAGACCAAAAGTGTATCCCTCACTGGTAAGATCAGACCATAAACTAATCTCACTGGATAGTCACATCCTGACTCCACCCCCTGCCCTGAAAACCACAGTGAAAAACTTCTCTAAAGCAAATTTCACACTCCTCAAAACCGAGGTGGAATCCTGCAAAGCCCCAGAGCCTGTGGAAAATACAGCCCAGACCGCAGAATCCTTTATAAACGCATTCTATGAACACCTTCAGGAATGCATGGATCATGCAATCCCAAATAAAACCAAGACCCAATCCTCCAAAGGCAGACATCCTGTCTGGTGGACCCCAGCCATAAACAAACTATACAATAGAAGGAGGAAGCTACTACATGATAGAGCAAAATCCCAAAAAGGGAAGGCATCTCTGATCAGTATTAGCAAAAAACTATGGGCACTCATAAAATCGTCTAAGGCCAGCTTCAAGAGAAAAATTGCACAGGACACTAAGGATAATCACAAGGCTTTCTTTAGTTATGTTAGGAACCTGGGTGGGAATTCCCAGATATGCTCAGAATTAGTCCAAAATGACAAAAATACACCGAACCCACAGACATTGCCAACATCCTAGCTGACAGGTTCAGCGCAAACCCCCCCCACCACCAAAAGGGCAAATATCTATCCCAGCAGATTGCTGCCCCCCTGACATCTCAGATGCTCAGGTAAGAACTGCCCTCTCCAAAGCAAGAAACACAGCATCAATGGGACCAGATGGTGTCCCGGGCTGCGTCCTACATGAACTCCAAGAAGAGCTAAACCCAAACATAAAACTACTGTTCAATCTCAGCCTTACTACAGGATATGTACCCAAAGAGTGGCGTACAGCAACAGTGGTCCCTCTCCACAAAGGTGGTGCCTCAACAGATCCTGGAAACTATCGCCCCATAAGCCTGCCTAGCTTGATCTGCAAAGCTATGGAAAGGATCATCATGGACCTCATAAATAAAGATATTGGGGACCTACAGACACTGGATCCTACCCAGTTCAGCTTTGTTAAGGGCAGATCCTGCCTCTTAAACCTGGTTGATTTCTTTGAAACAGCCTACCTGGACCTCGCAAAAGCCTTCGATACAATACCCCACTTGGGCATTATAGATAAGCTCACCAGCTTAAATATAAACCCCTATGTCACTAGATGGGTTGCAAACTAGCTCAAGGACAGAACCCATATGGTTAGAATTTCTGGAGCCATGTCAGACTCCAAACCAGTTACAAGTGGCGTCCCACAAGGCTCAGTCCTGGGACCTCTCTTGTTAGGTATATATTTCTCGGAGGTACAGGCCAACATGGAAGGACTGTGGCTGACCAAGTTCGCAGATGACTGCAAACTGGGCGCCATAATCTACTCTCCAGCCGACACAAGCATCCTCCAAAAGTGACTCATAGAAACAGACAACTGGTGCCAGAGCCATGGCCTCAAGCTAAACGCCAAAAAGTGTATAGTCATCCCCTTTGTCAAAAACAAAGTGTCTACAATTTACCACATAGGTGGTAATCCATTAAGTACAGAAGAAGTAATTAGGGACCTGGGGACCCAAGTTGATAGCAATCTCTCATTTGACAACCACGTGGCCAAAGTGGTTAGAAAAACATTTTATATAGCCCACCTAATCATGAAGGGATTCACATATAGATCAGGGGAGGTCATCGTGCCTCTTTACTCATCCTTCATCAGGCCCATAATTGAGTACAATGCCCCTTTTGGGATGTACCTTACCAGACACCTGCAGCAACTGGAAAGACCCCAAAAGTACCTCACCAAGAGGATCACAGGGCTCAAACAGATGCCATATGCTGCCCGGTTAAAGAAACTCCAGCTCTACTCCATGGCATACCGCCTGCTCAGAGGCGATCTGTGCCTGACGTATAAAGCCATGTCCAACCCGGAATTAATGGACATGCTGCACCTCAGAAAATCCAAATCCCATCGAGCTACGCTCGAGAGACTTGAACCTCAGCACTGAAATAAATAGGACATGCTGGAGGGACAGATTCATAACCCAGAGGCTCCCTTCACTCTGGAATAAAATCCCAGTCCAGGTTAGGCAGAGTCCCTCATTGACTCTCTTCAAGAGGAATCTTGAGTGGATGGGAGATCGTAGGTTTACCCCGGGTATCACTTCTGTGTCACTGTTAGACAGAGGCACAGTATACTAACCTCGAAAAAGGGCATAGCAAAATTAATTTAAAATGGGTGGCGAAAGCCAACACACTCTGGCTAGGCTTATAAATGCCCTAGGGCAGATAGCCTAGTATGAACCTGTGAACCTATGAAGAAGAGATTATGAATGTAGTAAGATAATACATTAAGACATTGTTTAAGGAGCAGACAACAAAGACATGGAAAGAATGGAAGGTATGTACATTTTCTGACATGGAGAATAAGGATTTAGAAAAAGATAAAAGTATCCAGGAATTAAAACAGGCAATTAAAGTGATGAATTTAGATTCTACATCAGGACCTGACAGAATAGAATATAAGATGTATAAAAATATGACTATAGAACAAAAGAAATAGTTTATAAAGGTATTAAATGAATGGTAGAAAAAGGTTTCAGGTATAAAGAACTGTATAGAGGTTTTATTATTATACAGATTGTAAGATTTTTATGAAAATATTACAAAAAAGGATGAAAGAAAAAGTAGATAATGTAAATGAACATGTGTTTCGCATAAAAATGAAAAAAGTTCAAGATTTATTATTAATAATCAGATAAACAGTAGATGATATAGCAGTTAGAAATGTTCAGGCAAAAGTAATGGTAGGAGATTTAAGCAAAGCATTCGATTCATCACACGGTATTATGGGATATGTTCGATGTATATGATATAAGTAAGAGGCTTAAGAACATGTACATGTAAGCATATAACATTGTGAAGATTATGATAAATGGATGGTTGAGCAAGATATAAAGATGGAAAAGGGTATTAGACAAGGTTGTCCATTGAGTAGTATATTATTCTTATTAGTAATGAATGCAATATCCACTTATATAAATAAGGAGATGGATATTATGAACTATATTTCAAATAAATGAATAAAAATGCCCATTTTGTTAAATTATGCAGATTATATTATTATTATAACAAAGAATGAAGCAAGCATGGATACAGTGATAAAACAAATGCAAGAAATTATTCAGGTTATTGGTTTTATACTGAATAAAGACAAAAGTCAAGGTTTAGGTTTTGAGGAAAGATTAGTGAAATCAATTTCATTAAGGATAGAATTAAGATTCATGGGATAAACTTCAGAAAACAAAAAAACTGTACATTCTATATGGAAAGAAAAAATATAGGAAATAAAACATATGTCTTTTTTTGTAAGTTTTTTTAGGCTTTCATTTAAAAAGAAATTCTATTTAATTAATTCTGTGCTGTTAGCAAAGACTGCTTATCTATCTGGTGTTTATAGTCTTCCTTTAAACCTAGAGAAAGATGTGTATAACACAATATTTTCCTTCATTTGGGGATCGAGGTTGAACCCTGTGAAAAGAGGGGTATTATATGTGAAATGCAAAAAAGGTGGTTTAGGGTTAATAAGCCCTATAGTACATATGCCATCATTAAACCTCTACATAGTAATGAAATGCTTAAAGGATAATGAAGGTTCATTAGTAATGAAAATATTAAGTTTAAAATACAAAACAGAATGGTTGAAGTTTCCTAACTTAAGAAAAAGAAAGGTTTGTTGTGTTCACCAACATGGGAGACCGTGCACCATCCCCAGTGTGTGGCCATCCCTGGTGAGATCTGAGCACAAATCAGTCTTGCTAGAAGTAACTATAACACAAGACCCCCCCACCCCAACAACAACTAGACTAAAAAAATTTCTCCAAGGCCAATTACAACCTCTTACATGACAGTATAAATAGCTTCATAGCCCCTCCCCCCGCTGATGGAACAGGCACCTATGTTGAGTTATACACCAGTGCTCTATACGAGAACCTGTACAATTGTACTGACTCTGCCATACCTGACAAAACCAAAGCAAGCTCTTCAAAGAAACACAAACCTGCCTGGTGGACAACTGTCATTAATAGACTATACAATAGCATAGAGAAACTGCTGTCTAAGAGTAGGCAGGAACGGTGTCAAAACTGGAAACACTCCCTCCTCTGCTTAAACAAGCAAAGAAGACCCATACTGAAGTCCTCCAAAGCTAACTACAAATCCAAATTAGCTTCCCTAACTAAGAATAACAAGAAGGCATTCTTTAGTTTCATCCATAACCTCAAAGGTAAGGTGCAGATTTGCACTGAACTCGTAGTTAATGGTACTACATATACAAAACTTGTGGATATAGCAAACCTTCTGGCTGACAGGTTCAGTGAAAATGTCAGTCCCTTGTCCGCACCACATATACCCCAAAGCAACCCTAACACCTGTCCCCCACCTAGTATCACTGAATAGCATGTCTTAAACATCCTCTCCAAAGCCAAAAATATAGCCTATATGGGACCAGACAACATCCTGGGCTGTGTTCTACATAGGTTAAAACAAGAATTAGCACCACCATTGGGCATCTTCTCAATCACAGCCTAAGCACTGGCTTCATCCCAGCAGAATGAAAAACAGCTACAGTCTTCCCTTTGCACAAAGGGGGCACATCCACAGACCCGGGAACTACAGACCCATTAGCCTGACCAGCTTTATCTGCAAGGCCATGGAACAAATCATCATGGACCTTAGTAACAAAGATATAGGAAATCTCCAAATGCTCAACCCTACCCAGTTTGGCTTTGTCAAAGGGAGATCATGCCTGTTAAACTTGGTGGACTTCTTTGAAACAGCCACCAAACCCCTAGACGAGGGCAAATCTGTGCATATGGCCTATCTACACTTTGTCAAGGCCTTTGACACAATCCTCCATTCAGGGATCACTGATAAACTTACCCAGCGGGGTATCAACCCATACATTGTCAGATGGGTTGCAAACTGGTTCACTGATAGAACTCATACGGTCAAAATAGGGGACTCCACCACCTCCAATAGACCCATAACCAGTGGTGTTCCACAGGGATCGGTTCTGGGACCCCTACTGTTCGGAATCTATTCCTCCGAAGTACAGGCTAAAGCTAACGGACTGCAACTGACAAATTTTGCTGATGACTGCAAACTGGGAGCAAACATTGAAACCTATAGCAATGTCAACATCCTGCAAGGTCTTACGCAAACTAATGACTGGTGCCAAGGTCATGGTCTTAAACTTAATGCACACAGGGTGACATCATCAGAAGGATGACACACTCAGAAATGCAGCACTCCACTTATGTTGCACTGCAGTGTCAGTAATCAGTCTACCTGGTGTGGGAATAGAACCCACTGCCTTCTAAACCAAAGGCAAGTGTGCTACCTACTGTACTACTGCCACTTCAAATTATTATTATAGAATTAATAATTAAGGGCATAGGTAACAGTGGTGCAGAGGTTAGTATTGTCGCCTCACAGCAAGAGGTTCTCTGGTTCAATTCTCAGCTGGGGTGCCTTCTGTTCATAGTCTGCATGTTCTCCCTGCAGTCATGTGAGTTTCCTCTGGGTGCGCCGGGTGCCTTCAACACTCCAAAGACATGCAGTAGGTGGACTGGACACTCTAAATTGGCCATAAGTGAGAGTGTGTGTGCAAGTGTGTGGTGCGAATGAACTACCATGGCAGGGCTAGCCAACCAGCAGTGTAAACCTTGGCTCGAGATGATTGTCACTGCTGAAGTGACACCCCGACCTCATGTGCAAAATGGGAAAAGGGGTTGAGGATGGATGGATGGATAGGTAGCTTAAAACTCTCGACCCAAGCCAGTTCAGATTTGCCAAGGGCAACCTGGTTGACTACTTCAAAAAGATTACTGAAGCAGTGAGTGAGGGCAAATCAGTAAACTCTGCATAGCTAGATTTCACATAGGTGTTTGATACCATCCCATAACTGGGTGCATTAGATAAACTCACGCAGCTAAATATAAATCCATATGTAACCTGTTGGTCATCAAATTGATTCACAAACATAACAAAGTAAATCAGGGCGGGCAGCTCTAATTCCTCCAAAATATATGTCACTAGTCATGAATCCCTGGGCTCAGTCCTTGGGCCACTTACTCTTTAGCATTTACTTCTTGGAGGTCAAAGCAAATAACAAGGATGCCTGGCTCACCAAGTTTGTAGATGAATGCAAATTCTGTGCTGTCATAAACTCCCCAGGGGACACCAAGTTCCTCCAAAAAGACCTTTCAGAAAAAAAAAAAAAATTGCTGGTGTCAAAACCATGTACTAAAATTAAACGCTAAGAAATATACAACAGTATCCTCCAGCAAGCATTGCTTTCCTTGTAACTATCACATAGACAATGAACTGTTTTTTTACCACCACATATCCACTATTGTAAGGAAGTCCTTTTTCATCTCACAGCTCATTTCTAAGGGTATGGTGTCCAACTCCTGGGATGTAATTATTCCACTGTACTTTGCTCTCATCACGCTGACCACTGAATATAATGTCCCTCTTCATACGTAACTGTCCAAATAATTGTCACAACTTGAACGACCACAGTGCTTTCTCCCTTAAAAAATCTAGAGCCTAAACCATAAAAACTATGCACACCATCTCATATTCTTGTCCCTCTTCTCAGTACCTTACAGGCCTCTAAAAGGAGACTGCCTCCTCATTTATAGAGCCTTAACATACCCTGTTCTGTTAGTCCTGTTACACATTCGCAAATCCAATGGTACTACTAAAACCTGTTCAAGGGATCTCCATCTATTCTGCAACATAAACAGTACATGTTAGAGGGACAGTTATATATTACAGGTGATACTGTTACTACAGAATTGTCTTCCACTCCACATTAAGCAAAGTACTTGTCTTATGCTAAACCAGTGGTGAATTTGTGGTTTCCCTGCCATTTATCCAAATTACAGTTGACCTGAGTACAAAGATACAGAAAACAAGTAAATCTCCCAACATATACCTTTTCTGCCCACCTTTGGGTTATTCATGCACAGACAATGGTTAAAAGTTACCAGGAGAATGTAAAGCTAGGCTTTTTAAGATCCTCACAGACCAAAAGCTTAGTAAGTACCTGTAAACCTATGAATCTAAAAGTCCTATGTAAATAAGTGTATGACATGTGATTGAGGGAAAGTATGCAAATTCTGCAATAATGATATGCTAATACACTGTCTTTCCCACAGTTTGAGATTCAGACTCACTGAATGCTACATATGTTATGAAGACAAATTACAAAAGGGCAAGCACTACAGTTTTCACGGGCTTTGTAAGTGGGAAAGATGCTCAGTTTAGCAGAAAGCTTAGCTATCAACTGCTCTTATGCAGTAGTAGCAAAAGCTAAACCAGCTTGCAGCACTCAGTGCCACTGAAGTACACATGACCCATTATAATTTTGAAGACTAAGAAGTTGTGCAAAAGTTGACCAGTTTCATATCTATATGGACATCCATAAGGGCTTTGGTGAACTTGTATGACCCTTAAACTAGAACTTGGGAAATGTGTAGCCTGCCTATCCCTGTGGATACCAAGGTATTTATAGCTCTCATTCCACTCACCACAGAGAACTTCCAGAGACAAAATGGGGACACTTTAGCTATCTTTCAGTCTTATCACTCAAGGATGTTACAACAGTTTCTTGAAATATTTCTAGCTCATGTAGATGAGGATATCTATTTTCACAGACATCACAAAAAAGAGATACCACCATGTATGCTTTTCACAAGCTTCTATGCTTCCCTGAAGTGCTCAGTAAGATAGATAGCACCCATATGGCTATTAGGGTCCCACCTGGCTCCTATGGAGAAAAGTATCTTAACTGGAAGGTCTGCCATTCTATCAACTGACTGGTAGTGTCTGATGCATGTAGGTGTATCAGCAATATATCAGCCCAAAATCCTGGTGCTGACACACAAGTTCACTCTACTGTTACTTCCTTCATAGAAAGACACTACTTGGACTCCGAGTACATAAGTGCAGCAGAAGTCACCAAATGCCCCATCCGTAATTACATAAAAATAAGAAAGATGTAACGCATGACTCATCTCCACATGACCCTCTCCCTTATGTTTTCCAGGTGATTCAGGGTACACACTCGAACCCTAGTTTATAACACCAGTATGGAACCCAAAGTAAGTTTTAGAGCAATAGTACAATACTGTCCTGTCAAAGACACACATAGTTATTAAGTAAATGTCTAGCCTGCTTAAAGTTGATTTCCACTGCCACCACCACTGCATGCAGGACCCATCTCCTTTACATTTATGTGATGTGATCTGTCTTTCTTGTCCCAGGGACACTGCACTTTTATTCCCATTGACACTGCTCCCCAAGCCAAGTCTAAGGTGTCTGTTATAACTGACTTTTTAGGAGCAGGATAGGAGAATGTGTGATCTGGATCCAAAGAAATCTGATGTCTCAACCAAGTGATTTCCCTTTTCACAAATTCCAGGACTGGGATTTGAAACTACAATGGTTTTTGATACTGGGACCAAAGAGATTTTAGATACCACTGTATGTTTCTCGTGAGGAGTCATGCAAGAGGTATCATGACAATCATGGAAACTGTAAGACCCAAAATCCTGAGGTATTCACTCGCCATGACAGAAGTCCAAGTGAAAAACCCTGTTTATTGTGGAACAAAAGCTGTTTGTTCTTGGGCGTTTAGCGGACATCCTGCAACACAATCCTGTGTGATGGAGTCAAAAAAGACTTTTGAATGTTTTCTTGGAATCCCAGCCTGTGTAGGAGATCTCTCACCCAGGTGAGAGATTCTTGACACTTTGAAAAAAAATCTGCAAAGAAAAGTAAGTCATTTAAAAATGGAAACATGTGGATACATATAGTCTGCACACTTTGTGAACACTCTTGGAAAAGAGGATAGCTCAAAGCGTAAGGCAGAGAACTGATAATGGGATGCAGACATAGAAAACCTTAAGAAACACCTGTAATCTGGACGAACAGGAATGTGATGATATGCATCTTTTAAATCTAAAATTACTAAAAAACTCAAACAAGGATGAAAGGGTAACAGCTTGTGAAGTGAAAGTATTTTGAACTTAGGCACTATCACAACGTGATTCAAGAAAGAAAGATTCAGCACCAGTTTCCAGGAATTTTCTTTCTTTGGCATTAAACTATTCTTGAATAAAATCCTTTCCCTGGCTGGGAAAGACCAGCTACTATTACCACCTGGGATAGCATATGACATAGAACAGGAGGAAAGAGAAGGGTTTATTCTGGCTGATGTGGAGGAATCCCCTGAAAAGGAGTAATTTCCTCCCACTGCCATCTATATCTTAGAAGAATCACATTCAGGACCCATTTGCTGAAACAATATATTGTCAAATTGAGATTCAAACTTTCTGGAAGGGGTAAAGACTGCCAGGGTGGAGGGGGGCCCTTATATAGTCAGTCTGCCTTGTTTGACTGTTCTTTGCTCTGGTGGGTTCCTGCTTTCCTTTTTAAACCTCCCTGCTGTTGCTTTTTAAATATCTGCAAACCAGCATTCTGCTGAGATTCTTTACATTGTTTCTTGCCAAAATTGGATAAGGGAGCAGAAAATCCCTTGAAAAATAAAAATATGAGGGTTGAAAAATCTGAGAGATTCCATGAATCAGCTTACCACTCTCATCACATGATTTGATAACCTAAAGTTACTAAAAACTCAAATAAGGGTCCAAAAAATGAATCACAAATTTCTACATCTTTTGTGAGTTTCTGAGAATGTAGCCAAGCAAAACTCCTCAAAACAGTACCAGTGGCAATAGCCCTTGAAGTAGTATCTATATACAGTCACAAACACACTTCAAACAGTGAATTCTGACTTGAGAAATAGAAGAAAGTCACTTACATACACCAGATTTTTTCCTCACAATAGGAAACTAAAGCTGAAACATTCTTCATACTTTAACAGTTAGTATCAACTTCAACATATGAGTCCATCAATTCAAAATTTTAAAAATCAAAATAGCAGAACCATAATTTTCCCCCCAAACTTATCAACAGCTTTACCATCCTTATCAGAGGCTAAAGGAGAAAGATTAGAAACCACCTTACAAGAAGGGTCAATAGCCTGTACAAGACCAATAAATGACTCCTGTCCAGAAAAACTGACACAGAAGAAGCTAATGTTTCATTTTTCTGTCTCTTTTTGACAAGAAAGTTAGGGCAAACAGACCTTGTACTGCCAAAAATAGTTTCCACAGGGATGAGCACAACTTTCTGTCTAAGCAGTGGCACATTCCCCTGTCGGTTCTCCCAAAACGGACAAGAGTGGAGCTCCCTTAGACAATGAGGAGACCCCAACAGCCACACAGGATGTACTTAGCCACTGATCCATGGTGGCTTATGAACATCAGAGAGAGTCAAAGAAAAACATGAATGGTCTGAGGAATCAGCTTTGATGACAGCAGAGTCACCTACCTGTGTCTCTGGCAAATTACCAGCCTACTGTGATGGCTAAGGCTGTTTAGTTAACTTTTTCTTTTTGTGGCTGGAACAAGGTCTAACTAAGGGACTGGGAGTTTATGCCACGGTCTAGACAAAAAAATGTGTTTGTTTCCCAAGGAAGCTTAGGAGCAATAGTTGGTAAAACAGGAAAGTAACAAAAAAGTAACTTTTCCCCACAAAAAAATACAACTAAAAGTACATTAAACAATTTCTCCACCCCCAAAAAAGAAAATAAACAGCTTTTCCACAAAGTAATTTTAAACAACTTTTTACCACAAAAGTAAAGAACTGGGCTCCCATTTCAATGCACATAAAAGCTAACAGACCATCAAGGAAAATATTTTTTCCTAGCTTAAAACCAGCTGTTTCGCATATTTAAACAACTTAAAAAATAATGAGTAATATTTTCCCAGAAGGAACCATATTTGCCAGCAACAGAACACTACTAGTTAACCATCGATCCTCGAAAACCTGCACAGAAGCACTCTTCTCGGTTGCAGGAAAGCTCTGGAGGGCTTGGCACCTAAACCTCCTTTTTAGTCAGTTCAGCTTGAGCTGACTAACAGTTTGGCTGCAAGGAAGATGCCCTGAAGTTTTAGAAGCTAGACAGCTGTTACATCCTATTCAGGTGTAGTGGTTGACTGATTTTATTCAGGATATAACCCATTTAGCTTAGACTACTGCAGTAGTGCTCAATATGAAGAACATCAGACTTTTTTTTGCTCCTCAACTGAGATGCCAGATCAGGGAACACACCAGGTTCTAGATGAGTCAGCTATGACTTTGAGTATTCCAACATCCAACACTGCACTTTATATCTTATGTAGAAGGGCCAGTCTGAAGGAGATTGGAGACTGTAAAGTGGTGGCAGGGGAAAGTGTAGTTAGGCAGCAGAGGATGGTGGTTTGTAGGATGACACTGGTGATCAAGAAGAGGAGGATGAGTGTGAGGGCAGCACCAAGGATCAAATGGTGGAAATTGAAAAAGGGTAATTGTGAGGTGATGTTCAGGGAAGAGTTAAGACAGGCGATGGGTGGCAGTGAGGAGTTACCGAATAGCTGGTTAACTATAGCAGAGCAAGTAGGAGAGATGGCTAGAAAGGTGCTTGGTGTGACATCTGGAAAGAGGAAGGAGGACAAGGAGACTTGGTGGTGGAATGAAGAAGTACAGGAGAGTACACAGAGAAAGAGGTTGGCGAAGAAGAAGTGGGATTGTCAAAGAGATGAAGAAAGTAGACAAGAGTATAAGGAGATGAGGTGCATGGCAAAGAGAGAGGTGGTGAAGGCTAAGGATAAGGCGTATGAAGAGTTGTATAAAAGGTTGGACACTAAGGAGGGAGAAAAGGACCTGTACCGATTGGCTAGACAGAGGAACCGAGCTAGTAAAGATGTGCAGCAGGTAAGGGTGATAAAGGATAATGAGGGAAACGTACTCACAAGCGAAGAAAGTGTGTTGAGCAGATGGAAAGAGTACTTTGAGGGGTTGATGAATGAAGAGAATGAGAGGGAGAGAAGGTTGGATGATGTGCGGATAGTGAATCATGATGTGCAGTGGATTAGCAAGGAGGAAGTAAGGATAGCTATGAAGAGGATGAAGAAAGGAAAGGCTGTTGGTCCAGATGGCATACCTATGGAAGCATGGAGGTGGTTAGGTGAAATGGCAGTGGAGTTTTTAACTAGATTGTTTAATGAAATCTTGGAAAGTGAGAGGATGCCTGAGGAATGGAGAAAAAGTGTTTTGGTACCGATTTTTAAGAATAAGGGTGATGTGCAGAGCTGTAGTAACTACAGAGGGATTAAACTGATCAGTCACAGCATGAAGTTATGGGAAAGAGTAGTGGAAGCTAGGTTAAGAAGAGAAGTGATGATTAGTGATCAGCAGTATGGTTTAATTCCAGGAAAGAGCACTACAGATGCGATGTTTGCTCTGAGAGTGTTGATGGAGAAGTACAGAGAAGGTCAGAAGGAGCTGCATTGTGTCTTTGTGGATTTAGAGAAAGCATATGACAGGGTGCCTAGACAGGAGTTGTGGTATTGTATGAGGAAGTCGGGAGTGTCAGAGAAGTATGTAAAAGTGGTACATGATATGTACGAGGGTAGTGTGACAGCGGTGAAGTCTGCAGTGGGAGTGACAGATGCATTTAAGGTGGAGGTGCGATTACATCAAGGATCAGCTCTGAGCCCTTTCTTATTTGCAATGGTGATGGACAGGTTGACAGACGAGATCAGACAGGAGTCCCCGTGGACTATGATGTTTGCAGATGACATTGTGATCTATAGTCAGAGTAGGGAACAGGTGGAGGAGACCCTGGAGAGGTGGAGATATGCTCTAGAGAGAAGAGGAATGAAGGTCAGCAGTGCTAAGACAGAATATATCTGTGTGAATTAGAGGGAGGATAGAGGAATGGTGAGGATGCAGGGAGTAGAGGTGGACAAGGTGGATGAGTTTAAGTACTTGGGATCAACAGTTCAGAGTAATGGTGAGTGTGGAAGAGAGGTGAAGAAGAGAGTACAGGCAGTATGGAGTGCGTGGAGAAGAGTGTCAGGAGAGATTTGTGACAGACGAGTACCAGTAAGAGTGAAAGGGAAGGTCTACAAGAGGGTATTGAGACCACCTATGTTATATGGGTTGGAGACAGTGGCATTGATAAAAAGGCAGGAGTGACATGGCAGAGTTGAAGATGTTAAGATTTGCACTGGGTGTGACGAGGATGGACAGGATTAGGAATAAGCATATTAGATGGTCAACCCAGGTTGGAAGGTTTGGAGACAAAGCCAGAGAGGCAAGATTAAGTTGGTTTGGACATGTGCTGAGGAGGGATGCAGAGTATATTGGGAAAAAGATGCTAAGGATTAAGCTGCCAGGTAACAGGAAAAGAGGGAGGCCTAAGATAAGGTTTATGGATGTGGTGAGAGAGGACATGCAGGTGGTTGGTGTGACAGAGCAAGATGCAGAGGACAAGAAGAAATGGAAACAGTTGATCTGCTGTGGTGACCCCTAATGGGAGCAGCCGAAAGAAGAAGAAGAACACTGTGCTGTCCTCCTCCACAGATTCCACATATGGATCAGACAGACCAGTGGAGCTTTGGGGATTCAAACCCCCCTAAGAGGGCATATGCACAAGGAGTACAATCTCTGAGCCAGCATCGGCACTTGTGAAGTCATCACACTGCTGTGCAAGTGGAGTTGTTGCAAGTAGACTTTGCAACTGTGTGCTACTGCCCACAGGCTCTGCAATGACTGTGAAAGCAATGGCATCATCACTAACTGCCACATGGCTGCCAACAATGGACTGTTGTCCTGCTCCATATGTATTGAAGGTATAATGGCTGACTGATCTGTTACAAATAATAAACCCTTAAAGGTCATATGCTTTATTCCTCTCTGCATATATATGTATGTATGTATCTGTATGTATAGTACTTCAGGTGAAT
>NC_056729.1:302455630-302458130 GCF_019279795.1 Protopterus annectens
GTACACTGACATGGGTACTGTTGATAGTCCTGTGGCTGTAGCAAGATGTACACGTACACTATCAGCACACTGCTAGTGCTGTATTAAATGTGGGCAATACATGTAATGTGCTGAGAAAGTTCACTCCAGCATCAGAAGAGACGAACGTGAATAGCCACATGTTCCACAGGAAGATGAAATGTCTCGCACCCTGGAATGGTATGTGTCTGTCCTTTCATTTCTAAGCTTTCATTTCCTGCTTTTTTATTTGCCATATAATCATTGTTTGCTTTCTTCCACTTTTGTCTCATCCCACAGGTCCAGAACAACACAGGACACCTTTGCTAAAAAGCAGCATTGCTGCAACATGTGACATATCTCCAAGTGAGTGTCCTGGGGCTTCCTTGCATTGGAAAATTGGAGGCTTCTCCTGCAGGTAACTAGGGACATGGGCCATTCCCTGAGTACTCATAGGCTATAGTGGAGAAATCAGTGGAAAGACTGTGGGGGCCATATCAACACATCAGGCAGCGGGTGCAAACTTACCTGAACCTTCTAGCTGTGATGTCTATGCCATCAGAAAATGGCACGCTGAGACCTTTGGTATACCCCACCTAGTATTACCCATCTATTGTGCATCCATCCATTTGTGTGCACCTCATCCTTGTTCATTGTTCCACATCCCTCCACCATCTTCTGTCTGTCCTCCCCTTCATTCACAAACCCTCCCTATTGAATGTTCATCCACCCGTCTACCAATATTTGTTATATATTTTCATCTATATTTGTCTATCTGTCCCTGTCTTTGCTTGCCTACATGTGTCTCTCTTATCCCTTTATGTATTATAGAAAAAGGGGGCTTTTCCCCTAACAAAAATTATGCATGCTCCTTCTTCACCCCTCATGCACATTCTTTGTTAAACTTCTTTGTTTTTCCTTTCTCCCCTTTCTAGTTTCCAATCCAGCCTATCTACTCATTTAAAATAAATAAACTATACACGTTTATATTAAAGATGCTGGTAAAGTGGGTTTACTTCCATATGAACACTATTATGCCAAGGTATGTGCTACATCTCACAGCCAGGATCTATGACATCTCAGCAAGGCCTCGCTTCACTGTTCAATCAGTTCACTTATTATGTTATGCACACAGGCACACACTGTGCATATGGGTGCTGGAATTCTTCTGCATGCTTTCTCTGCCTTGCATGGTTTCAACTCTGCTCAGCTAGAGTGGATGAACAGTGGATAAGCTGCACATATGTGAACACCAGCTCCACTTGGTTCACACAGAACACATTTATATGTAGATTCATAGATTGTGGAATCATCAGTATTTCCAGACAATTTAATCTTAGGATCATATACATCTTGCCACTACTCACCCTCAGGCTGTACTGCTTTTTTATCAGCCAGTCAATCCCGGTGTAAATTTGTGGGAACCAATCAAATCATCCAAGTTCTGTTTGAGGGATAGTGAATTGCACTGTTTAACCTGCAGGGGAAGTATGTTTTAGGAATGAGGCAGGCACTGTATGATAAATCTGTCACTCCATCCTATTTTGTTTATTACCGATGAAGAGTTAGGGCCTTGTTTCTGGTGTTAGTTAAAGTATTACACTTAAAGAGGTAGTGGAATATTGGTAATTCAGTATACTAAAAGGAGGAGGTGCTTACTAAATGCAATTATGCTTCATTTATCTATATTTAATTTTTACCCATTTTCAGTACAACATGAGTTTACAAGGAATAATTCTTCCTGGAGGGTTCAGGCATTACTGTATTACAGATGTCCTTAGCAATAACTACTATTTTTGTAATCATCTGTAAACATAGAAATTCATAAATCCTACTCCCTGTATGCAGACCAGAAAAGTAAATACCACAAAGGAGGGGTTCCAGCACTGAGCTCTGACAGACACAAGTGGTCATATTCATATTTTTTAATGAGCATCCTGTGACTCATACTATATGAGTTCTGTCTTGTAACTAGTTTGGTATTCATCTTATTACCCCAAAGGGTTCTATTTTTTAAATAATTTAACTTTGTTATGATATCAGCATCGGGTATAATATTGAATGCGTTGGCCAGGTGTGTCTGTGTGTGTGTGTGTGTGTGTGTGTGTGTGTGTGTGTGTGTGTGTGTGTATATATATATATATATATATATATATGTATATATAATGTATATACACATATACACATACATACACACGTGTGTGTGTGTGTGTGTGTGTGTGTGTGTGTGTGTGTGTGTGTGTATATATATATATATATATATATATATATATATGCTAACTGAACCGACTGTAATAATAAGAAACTAGTAGTATATACAGTAAAAACTTCTTAAAGACGTATAAATGAAAAAAATAAAATAAAAACAACCCTCTTGGTGAGTTGTAAGCTTTCGTTCCTTTAATGTGTTGAAACTTCATCAGAATGAACTATAAATCCATAAACCGGTGTATAAAAGACAGTAACATGTCATATTATAATAACAAGTTTTACATGAAATGAA
>NC_056729.1:302463130-302530630 GCF_019279795.1 Protopterus annectens
GTTTGGAAGGATCAAGCGGGCTGATGACCTACTGTATCAGTTTGAACATACATACCAAGAAGTTGGTGCAAAACTATCTGATTACATTAAGCAATTAGATAAAATGCTCCACCAGATCATCCTAAAGAAGGAGGTGGATCCGAAAGTAGCTGACCAAGTACAGATCAGACAAATTTTACAGGGAGCTCAAGTTATGGACCCCATTGTGTGGAAAATGAGGATGAGAAATAGGGAAGAGACTCTAACTTACTCTCAGTTGGTCAAAGAGGTGAGGGAAGAGGAAGCCCTGTTGGAAACCACATCTAGGTGGATATTCACAATGGAGTGGTGAGAGGCTCTGGTTGTCATTTTATATTTTTCTAAGATTGTGGTCCCCCTCCCTTTAATGCTGTGTGGATTACAAATAACTGGGATCCATATGAGCTCCAACTTGGGCCCCATCCATGTCGGCAGCAAGACTGTAAGTAGTCACTGGCCAGTGAACAAGGTATAATAGAGTATTTCATAGTTGGTCTGTTTAGAATTGATCACAGGGGTAGAGGGTGTTAGTACTGCTGAATTACACTGCATTCTCTCATATATGTATTGTGGCACTATAAATCTTTATTGTTCAATGATAATGCATTTTGCCATGTTAGTACTACTGCCTTAAAGAATCTTTACTGCTCAATGACATTGCATTGTCTCATACTTGTATTGTTGCATTATAAATCCTCATTGTTCAATGACATTGCATTTTGCTCGTGTTAGTACTGCTGTCTTCAAAAAATTTGCTGCTCAATAACATTGCATTTTTTCACATCTGTATTGTTGCATTATAACTCTTTTATTGCTTAATGACATTGCATTTTTCCCATGTTTGTATTGCTGTATTATAAAGCTTTACTGCTCATTTATATTGCCTTATTTGTGCACGTTTGAATGTCAAGACCTTCTTCTGTTGAGTTCTGGGGAAGAGGGTGAATGTATGTTTTCACTGCATGCATATTCTCACCTTGCCTTATTGCAAACTGCTGCACTGTTGAAATAATTTGTTTATGGTTATGCCATTGCCTTTTTAAACTAGATGTGTCACCTAGAATAAAATCTGTCCCTCTTGCCACCTTGGTGTGTTGGGCCTAATAGGGGTGTCACCAGATTCAGGTAGGAAGGAACCCTTATCTCTTCAGCTACACCTGCAGGTGCGGTACATACACACACGTATATATATATATATATATATATATATATATATATATATATATATATATATCTAGATATAGATATAGATATATCTAGATATAGATATATATAGATATATACATACGTGTGTGTGTGTGTGTGTGTGTGTGTGTGTGTGTGTGTGTGTGTGTGTGTGTGCAAAATCTTATCCTTAACTGTTACAAAAAACATCAATAAAAACAATATTGAGACACACAGAAGAAAAAAAAAACATTAGCAGCTATTTCGCAACACTAGGAAAATAAAATAATTTAATACTGAGAATCGCATGACCCATCAGATTTTAATAGTGACCAGGGTATTCAGCACAGAAAGCTAAGATGCTTTTCTAGTCAGTTACATGCTTTGCTTTTATTTTTCCAAAAATTTGTCAAAATGAACATATGTATATTTTTCCCTCAGGATCTCAACTTGCATTTAAGAATCAGGTCTTTTATCATTGACATGTTCTGTAAAATCTAATAAGGAATGATACTTCCTTAAGTAGATTTAGAGATGTTCCTTAAATAAGCAAAGGGAAGGAAGCCATGAACTGCAACAACAGACTTTCTTGACAAACTAATGTTACTTACAAGTTATGTACTTACCATAACTTGGCATCTGTGTTGTCCAATTTTATTCTTCCTCACTATTGGGTTATGGATCCGACCCTCGGATCTGACTTGGTCAAAGTTTTCACACTTGAATCCTAGTCTTGAGCTCCTCCCTCTACCCACAATGCTCTACACTCTCTATAGCTTCCTCAGATCAAGTTTGCTGCCTTATTACCTACCAAATAAAGAGACAGCATAGACAGAAAGAAATCAGAGGCTCAAACCTGGAATATAAAGGTTCCTATAATTTCCATAGACCCTCTAGGAGCCACTAGTTTGGGAGATGGCTAGGAGGGAAGCTGAGAAAGAAGGAAAATGGACAACACCGATGCCAAGTTATGGTATGTACATAACTTCTAAATCTGATGTTGTCCTTTTCATTCTTTCTCACTATTGGGTCAGAGTCCTCAGCTAGGTTACTCTTGGGTGGCCCCAAGGAAGGATATGCTGGAGCTCTGTCTAACCAAAAGAAGCTCTACTTCTTGAGACAATGTCCAGTTTATAATGTGTCACAAAGGTACGTGTCTTTGACCAACTGGCTGAAGCACAAAAATCATCAATCGATGCTCTGGAGGAAAAAGCAGAAGATGTTGCCATAGATCTAGTAGAATGGGCTTTAGGTGGGCAATGCAACTCCGAATCATTTCTGAATAGTGATATACAGTCCATAATCCATTTGGCCAGTGTAACTTTGGAGATTGCTAGGCCTAGATGGTTTGGTGAAGAAGATACAAATAGTTGGTCATGCTTCCTGTACTGTTTTGTTATATGAAGCTAGAATTGTAGTTGTCTATGAACATCAAGCAAATGCAAAACATATTCACCCTTGTCAGAAAATTTGGAAAAAAGACTGGCAATTGCATAGACTAGTCAATATTACTCTCCCTGGCTACTTTAGGCATAAAGGATGGACTGGTACAGCGGAATACTCTATATGAAAAATAATATAAGGCGGTTTAGGTAAGGGCTGAAGTGCAGAAATTCTTTTTGTTATCGTGATGGCTACCAAAAAGACGGTTTACCAAAAAGGAATTTCATTTCACAATCATTAGCTGGTTCAAAGTTTTTTTTGAGTTAGTTCTTGAAGAATAACAGTGAGATCCCATGGCTGAGAAGGATCTTTTATCAGGGGTATAAATAGAAAATTCCCCTTCATGAATGCCTTACATAAGCTAGACGTACAAATGGAGCTAGAAACATTTCTGGCATGAAAGTTGGATATGGCTGCCAGCCGCAAGTTTTATAGTGGAAAAACTATCCCCTTCCATGAAGGGAGAAACAAGAAAAAGAAGGATGGCTGAAATCAGGTCTGAGAAAGGACCAATATTCTCTTTGGAAGCCCAAATGTTAAATTTTTTCCATTTACTTCTGGGCACTGTTTAGTAGAAGCTTTCTGAGAAGCTAAACCTATGTCTCGAACAGGGGAAGCCAACCTGGACCTTTGTACAATTACTGTAATTGGAGATAGCAAGCAGTCATTTTGAGGGTGTTGACTCTCTGATGGGTGAGATAGGAGGTCCTGTCTGGGCTCTACAATCCATGGAGGATATTTCAGATGAGATCAGAGAAAGGGGAACCACATTAGACGAGGCCAGTAGAGAGCAATGAGGATTACTGAATTCTTCAGCCTTCTGGCTTTCTGCAGAAACCTTGGGATCAATGGTAGATGGGGACAGGCTTAAAGGAGAACAGAGGGCCAATAATGAACCACAGCAACCTCGGGAACTCCCCCAGATGGGAGATGAGAGTGAAGTACTTGCTGCACTTGTTTTCGGAAAAAACAAAGAGGTCGCAGCAAGTTTGACCCCAATGGCCAAAAATCAGATTGATCAACGACTGATTGAGGGGACCACTCATGAGGTGTCAGGATGGACCTGCTGAGTTTGTCTCCAAGAACATTGGTTTTGCCAGTATATACATTACAGCTAGAAAGCAGTCTGAAGATATCACCCAATCCCAGATCCTCATGGCCTCTCTGCATAAGGTGTAAGAACGGGTTCCACCTTGTTTGTGGATATACCAGAATGACATGTTGTTGGTGTGCATTGCAATAGTCTCAAAGGGGAAGCTCTCCTAAAAGGCAGGCTTGCAGTGTTGGAAGAACTGCTCTCATCTCTAGGACACTGATATGCAAACTGCTCTCCCAGGAAGACCACATGCGAAATGCCCCACCACCACCCCCCTAGTTGGGAAGTGTCCGTGGTCACTGTGGCTGTGGGTGGAAGGAATAAGGAGTGGCCTGCCAAAGAGCAGGTCATCCAAATTAATCCACCGTTGAAGATGTCATCCACAAATTGGATTTAACTTGATAGGAACAGATAACTGCTGGTAAACAATAGACCACAGAACAGCCAAGTTGCATTGGAGAATTTGCATAAAAAACATTGCTAAGGGCACTAGGATGATTGCAGCTGACATACAGCCACCAGCTTGAAGTATCGATCTTGTTGACAGAGATGGTAAATAGATTATGCCCCATACTTGGCTTCTCAAAGATGTTATGCAATGTGGAGACAAAGAAGCTATTTGGTGCAATGCTTCTAGAAAGGCACCGATGAATTCCAACCTCTGAATGGGAGACAGGTTTGATTTGGTAATATTCATGGTAATGCCCAGGGAAATGAAGATCTGGAACAAATAATCCCTGGCCTGAAGTAGCTGATGCCGGGTTGGGTCAGTGAGAAGCCAGTCATCCAAACATGGAAACATGTGGAATCCTTTCAGTCTCAGGTGAGCTGCTATTACTGCCATGCATTTGGTAAACAGCCTGGGGGCTGTGGTGAGTCCAAAGTGCAGAGCTCTGAATTGGTAGTGGCTAGCTCCCACCCTGAAGTGCAAATTACTTCTGGAGCATATGTTTATTCTGATATGATAGTACGAGTCCTGAAGGTCTATACAGCACATCCAATCATCCTTGAGCAACAGCGGTAGAATGGAAGGAAGCGTAACCATCAGGAACTTTGACTTCTTTAAATATAGATTTAGATTGCTCAGATCTGGAATGCATCTCAGGCCCCCATTTTCTTTGGCACTAAAAAGAAGCTTGAGTAAGTTCCAAATCCTCTCTGTTCGGTTGGGACCAATTGGTGGTATGTTGGGGAGTTTATTTTGTTCCACTGGAGGTAGAAGGGAAAAGGGAATGTAATAACCTCTGAATATTATGTTTATTACCCAGGCATTTGTTGTCAAATTGGTCCAGGCATCCAGGTGCAGGGAACAATGACCCCCGACTGCCTCCAGAGATAGACAGCTGGGCAGCACTTCAGGAGAGCTGATAAGAGTTTGTTAGAGAAAGGTTCTCTGAAGCCCTGATTCTGTGGACCCCCTCTGCCCTTGGGGCTGTGTCTACCACTGAAACTTCCTCCACTGCTACTGAAGGAAGAATCATCTTGTTGATCCTGAAAAGACCCTTGAGACTTTTGAAACCAAGTCTTTTTACCACCTTGCTGATTTTTGGAAAAGGTATACTGAGGGGTAGAAAACCTAATCCCAAAGGCAGACACAGTCTTTCCTTCCTGCTTGCTGCACTTAAGAGTTTCTTTGATGGATGGCCCAAAGAGGAGCCATCAAACGGAGCATTGACAAAAAATGCCTTGAAAGGTTCTGCAAAGTCACAAAGCCTCATCCAGGCATGTCTTCTGACAGCAACACCTGAGCTGGCTGCCCATGAGGTCCTTTCTGCTCTATGGGAGATAAGCCTCATGGAGGAGTTAGTCACGGAAAGAAGAGTGGACAACTGGGCAGATACATTCTTAAAGTCCTCATCTGACATGGTCTCTGCAAGAGAGTTGGAAAGTTCTTTAACCAAATCTCCCTGAAAACAACTGAAATGTGCCAAGTAATTTAATAATCTCAGCAGGAAGGTAGCTGAGGTGTAAATGCACTTACCAAATCTGTCCATCATTCAAGACTCCCTGTTCAGCAGATGGACAGCAGACCTTTGTTCAGCTAGCTCATTCTTGGTGGCTGCTGCCATAACAATGGCATCAACAGGAACACCTTTAGACCAATGCAGACTTTCTTTAGAAGGAATAAGAAATTTGTGAGAGCATTTTGGAATTGGTTTGATTGTTTCTTTCTCCTTTCAAGCCCAGGAGGAAACTAAGTCAATCAGTTTGTGCACCGGTGGGGGGGATCATCCAAGACATAGATGGGCCCACCTCAAAAGCCTCCAAGAACACTGACTCTTCAGAAGAAGGAGGTTGGGCTAACCAATCATCTTTCTGTCTAAGGATCTCCAAGATGTCTGCAAATGATATATCATATGCTGGTGATTGTGGGGATCCTTCTCCCTTATCAAAGTCTGTGTCTTTTTTTATTTCTCCAAGTCTTTTGGGTTTCTAATACCATGATGGGAATGGACCCCATTCCTAAGTCAAAGTACGATTAAAGTTCATGAAATTAGTATTGTTTCACTCTTTGATGTCAGCCAAAAGTGCTCTTTGCAGTACCACCAATTTGCCCAGTAATGACTCCTTCGGCAATTTGTATGGTGTTACATGAATTGGTAACATATCTAAATACGACTGTAATTTTTTTTTTATAAGACCAGTTGCTTCCTACTACTAATGGAACTGTCTGGGTATCTTTCTTCCACATGGCTCTCATTTCTGCCTGCAGATCAAGGTATTTTATGACTTTGTGTCTGTCTGTACGCAAGACACTGTAGTCACTAGGTGTGGTGATTTCAATGATCAATGCTACTTTTGTCTTCTTTTCTTGGACCACTATATCCGGTTTTCTAGCATCTATCTTTTGAACTGTTGGTATTGGGTGATCCCATGTGATATAAACGTCATAATTTTCTATGATTCTTTATGGCTCATGTTTCCAGTGTTTTTCAGCCACTTCAATACCATAATGTTTGCACAATCCCCAGTGTAACAGTCTCGCCACATTATTATGCCTTTCAGTATACAGTCTCTCTGCCATTAGTGCATCGCAACCAGCAACAAGGTGTGTGACTGTTTCCAATTCGGTTTTACAAAACCTCCATATGTCTGTTTCACCCACATGTTTAATGGACTTTGTAAACCAGCGTGTACATAGCCCACTATCTTGGGCTGCCAGTATTAACCATTCCTGCGTTCGTTCTTAATCAACATGAAGGCTCTTCCAGAAGTTTTCTATACTTGCAACTATATTTATGTTTTTTCCACATTTCTTGCCTTCTCATCTGGTCCTTCACCTTATATTCTTTCTTTTGTTTTTTAGCACATTCAGTTGCTGCTTGGTTTTTATCTACTTCTGGTTTGATTTCCACTCCTGCTTGACGTCGATATGCTTCTGTTAAATTAAGCAGAGATGTCATCTTAGATTTATTCTCCTCATGTTTCAAAACTTTCACTACATTTGAATCTTGTGAGGTCAGTAGATATGTGTGGAGTCCCACGATTGCAGATAAATGCATGTAATCAATTTCAAGGAGGACCATCGCTCCTTCGGAATGGAGAATATATAATCTTGGTATACACTGATTTTTATAAATCATCTGGTGAGCATGAAGTATCCTTCTTGTTTTAATATCCAATCTATCCAACACTTTTTGAGGCCAGTCAGTCACTCCAAAACTACAAGTTAGGACAGGAAGAGCAAATTCATTTATGGCTTGGATCTTGTTCCTAGATGTCAATATTGTTTTCAGGATTAATTTAAGTCTTCTAAAGTACTCCTGTGTCTTCAGTGAGTGACTTCATCTGGAAGTCTATGTGCCTCGTTTTGCATGTTTTCTTTCAAGGACCTCCTCTGTAGGGTGTTCAGGGGAGGTATCGGAAGAAAGGGGGGCTTCCTCAGGGGGAAGGATCCGGAGTCGTCTCGAGATAGGCTGGCCCTAGACAGGAATGATGGGCTCAGCACTAAGATCCAGTGAAAAATGAAGGGGAAGGATCAGAGATATAATAAGTCTGTTTGAAAGCCCCTTTGACAATCTGGAAAGCTGATGGACCCAGAGAAACTCCCCCATCTCCCTCAAAGCCAGTGTAGTCAAGGAAGAAAGGGTGAGAACAACTCCTGATCCGTGGCCACCAGAGACAGAATCAGACCCAAGCTGTCAAGGGCTGAAGTGCTGACTGGAAGGGACAGATCTAAGAAGGTCAGAGCCAGAACACCCTGGATCCGACGCTGACATCATGGATCCAAGACCCACGCTGATCTGACACAATTGGAGCAGAACTAGTCAGGGTAGCCATCAGAGTCAAGGAAGGAAGCTTCCCTGCATCCAACTCTGACTTTTAAGGGTACCTAGGATCTTGGGGCTCCAAGATCACTAGTTGGATTAGAGCAGGAGACTGAATCAATGTAGCGGGGACACTCATGGATCCGACAAGGGATGGAGCTGACAAAACCCCCATCTGAATTTGAGCTTTGAGGAACCTCCCCATTATCCTGTCCATATCAACATCAAACAGGCTCCTAGAGGACCTTCAGGAAGCAACTGGTGCAAGTCTTGAATGTCTGGAGGCAGTTTCTAAGAGCTTAGAGGGCAAAGCTGGAGAAACTGCCCTGATGGAATACTCTGGTTCTGGGTCCTAACTCTCAGATCTGAGGTAAAAGAAGACTGTCTAAGAGAGGTAATCATTGCAATAATATCTGTTGGATCTGAGGAGTGTCTTGGATCCAATGGAACAGAAGTAGGTCTTGGATCCAACATGACCGGATCTGAGGTCTTAGCCAATTTAGATGGAGGCTCCAAGGAAGCCTTCAATGTCTTGTGAGGACATTTCCTGGGCTCTGAAGATCCAGCGTGACTCACGGGGGGGGAGGGGGGGTTGAGCCCCTGATGAGGAAGAAGAAGTAGGAAAAAGGCCCTTTAATATTAGCTTGCTCCAGCAATTGGGAACGGCATGAGGATTAACATCCTCACAAATGTCACAAGCTGATTGCAGATGGTCCAGCCCTAAACAATGCACACATTTATGTGCATCAGATTGGATGATTTTATGCCCATAACTTGAGCACCACTTAAAACCCGCTGGCTTTTCAGACATAAATGCAACAATACGTAACACACACAGATAAATAACACTGCACACCAAAAACAGCCACAAAGGTTAAGACAGATCTTAACTTTAACAATTAGAGAAAGGCTTTTTTTTTTAATCTAACAGAAAGATAAAAGGAAAGACAGAGCAATGGAAGGCAGAAGTGCCAACTGCTCTGGAAGAAAGAAGCAGTAAGGCAGAAGAAAGAACATAGCCCTAACACCTGTCAAAACTAATGGGAAGGGGAGGAAAAACTAATAAAAAGTATTTTAGACTCAAAAGGTATAAGAAAAAGAAAAAAATGGACTTAGCATAACAGCAAACTAAGCAGTTTTCACTCGAGACCAAGAATCTGCATCTGAAGCTGATAGGCAGCAAACGAGATCTGAGAAAGTTTTTTAGAATGTAGAACATTGTGGGTAGAGGGGGAGCTCAAGATTAAGATCCAGGTCTGAAAAATGAGGCTGAGTCAGATCCATAACCCAAAAGTGAGGAAGAATGAAAAGGACAACATCAGATGGTGACATTTGCAGACAGTACAAGAATGGCAAGTGATATGAGGAGGTTTCTACTTATTAACTTATGTGTAACTAACAACTTGTAGAGGGTTTTTGTACATTTTAATTAGTTATTTTACAGTTTATGTGACTACTAGCTTCACATGCAAATCAAATGATTACAAGGACAACATTTAAAGAATATTTAACTATTTACTACTGCATTTGTTTACCAGGAAAGTCTGACTCGGCGAGGAAAAAATATGCTTCTTTTCAGTGGAGGCTGGGTAGGGTTGCCACCCATCCCGTTATCAGCGGGACACTCACAGGTTGAGCTACCTTCTCCTGTTACCCACTGTGCAAAGCAGCGGGACTTGAAAAAGTTGCACTTTCTGATTGCACTGAATCGCCATGGAAAAGCTGCAATTACTTTTGGCTTTTCAACTGCAATTCAGTTACGTCACCAACCTGGACTTGCAGGCAGAGCTATAAATCATGCAGCAACTGACTGCAATTCATGAAGGGGGTGGGGATTAGGGCAGGAATAGCCCTACAAGGATCGTGGTTGTACAGCAGTTTCTTTTTAGTGCTTCTACAGCTGCATGAAAGTAAGACTGCGATTTGTCTTTTTTTCCCCCTAACAGCCAAGCCAGCTAGCCAGCCAGCTACAGAACCAGCCATCCATTAATCCAGCCATCCATCCAGTCATCCAGCCAGCCATACAACCAATCATCCATCCAGCCTTTCATCCAGCCAGCTACCCACTCCAGCAGCCAGCCAGCTAGCCTCTCCAGTAGCCATCCAGCTAGCTATGCCAGCCATTTATCCATCCAACTAGCCATTCCAGCCAGCCAGCTAACCACTCCCAAAAGCCAACCAGCCAGCCAGCTAGCCACTCCAGCAGCCCGCCAGCTAGCCACTCCAATAGCCGGCCAGCCAGCTAACCACTCCAGCAGCCAGCCTTCCAGCCAGCTAGCCACTCCAGCAGCCATCCCTCCAGTCAGCTAGCCACTCCAGCAGCCAGCCAGCAAGCCAGCTAGCCACTCCAGAAGCCAGCCAGCCAGCTAGCCACTCCAGTAGCCAGCCAGCCAGTCCAGCTGCCAACCAGCCAACCAGCTAGCTAATCCAGCAGTCAATCAGCCAGCCCCTCCAGCAGCCAACCAACCAACTAGCCACTCCAGCAACCAGCCAGCCAGCTAGCCCCTCGAGCAGCTAACCAGCCAGACAGCTAGTCAATCCAGCAGCCAGCGAATGTACCCATAACTGCATCTCCTTCACCACTCCTGTGGTGGTGTCACAGTAGAGCGTGTGGCCAGTGTCATATTGGCCACACACCCATGTCCCACTTTGGCCCACTTAAAAGATGGCAAACCTAAGGCCAGGGAGAAAAGCTCCAGAAGGTTTACAAAACACTAGTTAATGAGAATACTGAGCAAATCCATTTTACAAAGTTGAGTAGCTAGTTAGTTGGAAAATAAAACATATTAGGTTAGCAAAGAAAGAAACACAATATATGCAATCAACATTATAATGAGGTTAAACAAAGAAGAGACACATTACAGCACTATTTACAAACTTCAGATGGTCAGGCAATTTGCATATTATATTATTATTTTTAAACATCTTTATTAAATTACAACTTAAGACACAGACATACATTAACAAAAAAAAATAAATGTAAAAGCAAAACACAGGAGTATAAATTGGCAGAGTAAAGTAATCCACATCAACGGAACTTCGTAGTACTCGCAAATCACAAAGCAGGCAGTTTTCACTTCAGGATCAAAAACTCAGTCTTCACCTCATGGATTAAAACATCAGTGTTTAATTTAGCAAACAGACAAAAATGGCAAGCGCTTTCACCCTACTAAACTGTTTAAAACACCCAATATATATATATATATATATATATATATATATATATATATATATATATATATACTCTTTGAAATGACATCATATCCTGCAATTAATTAATCAGTAAACAGCGAAGTAGCATATTTAAATGAAATGCTTTCTCACTAATAGCAGAGATAGTAAAAATATGCATATATATATATATATATATATATATATATATATATATATATATGTATACCCATGTCATTCAATCAAAGCCTATTGTATATATATATATATATATATATATATATATATATATATGTATAAAAATATGTAGAGATTATAACATATTAAAACTACCATTTAATGCTATATGCTAAAGACATTTGAACAAATATATAAATACATCAACTTAACCATACATGTAAAAAGAATGAGAAATATAAAAAATATATTTCCTACCATTAGGAAAGGTGATATTATGAATTTTACGGAACAAAATGAAACTAAGTGGATAATTAGGTTGAGAGCAGACAGGGAATCCGGTTTAAATGATAGAGTACCCCTGAGACCTATGCTAAAAGGTAGGAGGCTCAGGGTTTAGCTTAGTGATTATAGATCTGTCCATATATATATTTGTATATATGTATTTTTATTTTTGTTTTTTACATATATTTTATATATATATATATATATATATATATATATATATATATATATATATATATATATATATATATATATATATCAACACAACAAAACTAGAACCAAACAGGAGTGTACTGCTGAAAAAATAGAGTATGAATACAACAACAAGCAGCACTGAGACCACGGCCAGGGTAGGTTTGTTCCACTACCACTTCTCAACACAAAAGTTTATTTGTTTGTTTGCTGCAACACCTACAGGTGTTTGCTTACAATTGTACTCCACATGCAAAAAAGCTCAGCAAAACACTTGGTTGAGCAGCCATAAGATAAATGTTTCAAATGTATTGTCTTCCCAAGCACAGCATATATAATCAGCTCTACTTGAATATAGGCAAGTGTAGTTCACCTTCATTATCATAGACGACAACTGCATTCATTAAAACCATCAAGTATTTATTCACATTGAACAATAACTTAAAAATAAAAACAAAAATAAAAAACAAGCAGGACAAAGGATACGCGCTTTCGGGTCTCCTCAATAACCTTTCATCAGATCCATGTGTACTGTGCAGTTAGTGCCTATTTAAAAATTGCTCTCTACCAATAGAGTGCTAGATAACGGGTGATGTCACATCACACACATCTTCTCAAACCATGCCTCTTGAGCGCTGGTTTCATGGGAAATGTAGTGTTCAGTCCCGGTCTTCTATGAGCTTGCAGATTTCCAATCCAATACATTTCTTCTTGCTCCAGTCTTTTGTTGTTGTCACCTCCCATTTCCAAGGTTAGAACAATTCTAAGCACTCTGAACTTGAAATTATGTCCTTCATTGTCCCTGACATGTTTGGCAAGGGGATTCTTATAATCTTTGAGTCTGATGTCACTTATATGTTTGGATAGTCTCTCCTTAAATTGTCTTACTGTCTTTCCAACATAGAAATGGACACATAATGAACATGTGGCCAAATATACTATATTTTTTGTGTTACAATCAGCATAGAAACTACAGGTGTATTTCTTTTTGGTAATGGGATGCTCAAAACTGTTCTCAAAAACAAGTTCCGTTCATGTGGATTACTTTACTATGCCAATTTATACTCCTGTGTTTTGCTTTTACATTTGTTTTTATCTTGTACAGGAGTTCTGATTTTTTGGTAGCAGTTGCTGACTTTTTAAAAAAGAAAATAAGCCATATTAACATTTTTTTCAATTTACATACATTATACATCACATTATACATCACATATATTTCCTTCTTTGTAACTATCATTAAGTCAACAGTACATCAACTGCCAAATTCCTGCCTTCCCT
The DNA here is from genome assembly GCF_019279795.1 of Protopterus annectens. Classification (NCBI taxonomy): domain Eukaryota; kingdom Metazoa; phylum Chordata; order Ceratodontiformes; family Protopteridae; genus Protopterus; species Protopterus annectens. The sequence continues at coordinate 302,476,223 of NC_056729.1, forward strand.
TAAACCTCACTCCTCCTCCTCATGAACATTATTCTGCATGTACTTCTCCAACAATTTCTATTTATTTATATGTAAACTGAGCCTTACCTTTTCTAAAAATCCTGCTTTCAGTTCTTTTATCTCTTTTATAATATTCAATACATCAAATACTGTTGATGTAGACTCTGATTTCCATTTTCTAGTTATTGCCTTTTTGGCAGTCAACAGAATTAAACTTAATAAGGCCTTACTATGTCTAGGCAAATCAGATAATGTGTCCTAGCTGAAAAGAATCATTTCCTTAGTTACAGGCATTTGCTCACTCAATATTTCTGATAAGAGTACCCTGAAAGGATTTTTTTTTAAATCTGCCAATTCATTACACTCCCAAACACTTGTTCCTAGTCACCTCATTCTTCCCCATCACACCTACAACATTTGCTATCTACCTGTGGAAAAATTCTCTAAAGTCTGGGGTATAAAATACCTATGCAAACACTTTCAAGCAAAGATCATAAACCTTCTGGGCTTTATTGCATACCTGGGAGCTGTCCATATGTCCTCCCATTGTTCTCTTGTAAACTGCTTTTCTAGACTCTCGTCCCAATCTTTTCTAATCTCCTCTGACTGATTCTTATAGTTACCATGCAATATTTTATATGCCCTATTAATTATCTATTTTTAACAGCAGCTTCTGTTTTAAATTCAACTAAAAACTCTACCAGAGCATATCGTTCAGCTAAGATTCCCCTATTTCTTTCTGTTCAACTATACTCTGATATTAGTTCCTGGTAGGGAAGGCAGTCTCTGCCCTGCAGTCCAAACATCTTCTTGGCCTCATCTCACTCTATTACCTTTCCCTCTATAGTTATTTATTCCAAATACTTTGGTTCCTTTGCCAGTTCTCTCCAGTACATTCTATTTACCTGTTGCCTATTTTCTGTACCCCTACTTGCAGTCATCCCTTCTGGCAAAATGTCTTTTCCCTATCATCATGTTGGCTTAGTTCTTAGAATACTTTCTGCTACTTACCTTAAGAATACAATATTCTGTATGGTTGTTATTATTGCCTTTAAAGATATCCATCCAAAATCCCACTCTCTCTTTATTTCTTGACCACCCCTTGCTTCATCATCATCACTTTCCATTCTGAATTATAACTTTCTTCTTGTGTTATGTATATGAGCCTTAACTGTGTAGCTCTAAAATTTCCCTTCAGAACAAGTAATCCTAAAACATCCTTGTTCTATTGGAAGAATTAACTTATCCCACTTAACTTTTGCCCTCTCCCCCTCCCAGATACATTCCTTCAACTCTTTCTTAACTATTGTCAACAACTGTTCCTCTGGACTTCCAAGGAGGCAGCACATTAAGTAACAGCTTAATTTCAGCTCTCCCATTGTGAAAACAGAAACTCAGAAGATAGAGACAGTAAACTCATATTTCTGGGTAAATATCAGTAACTGGCTAGAAAGTGCACTGCCTGGATGCAAGCAAAAAAGAAATTCAGAGAACCTGAAAGAAAATCAATCACACAAGGTGAGGAAAAACACTGACTGGAAAGAATTCTGCAGCTGCTCTGCAAAAACAGTGCAAAATCCAGGTTTGGTGGAAGGCATGACTTCCAGTAACCCACAGGAAAACATAACTCAAATGTAGTCACAGCTGATTAAAATAAATGAAACACTGATGGAGTATATCAATTCAAACAACATGTTGGAAAAAATGGAAGCATCTTTAAACATATATTCAGATGAAATGATAAAACTGCAAAAATCAGAGACTGAAATGAAGATAAGGCCGGCTAAATATGTGACTGCTCAAGAAGAGATGTTTCAAAAAATAACAAAATTAGAGGGCATCGCATGAAGGGAAAACCTGAGATTTTTTGCTGTACCAGAGAAGCTGGAAGGAACAGACTGCATTCATTTTTTGAAAGCACAAATAAGCAACTGGACTGGTATTCCACAGCAGGAGTTGTTAACTGAAAGGGCACATTGTGTGTATGCTCCAAACCTGGCCACGAGAAAGCAACCTAGACCTTTAATAGTAAAGATGCAATCCTACCAGCTAAAGGAGTTGATTCTCACTACACCGTGGCAGAAGGACAAGGTACTAAAAGTGGGAGACAGTAGAGTATTTGCTGAAAATGATTGCTCCTGTACACCAGGCAGAAGAGGAGTAAATTTATCTCACTAATCAGGGAATGTTGAGAAGCAGGCATGAGAGTCAAACTCTTATACCCAGCTATCTTCAGAATATTCTTTCCTGGAAGGACAAAATCATTTTTTGATGCAGAAAATGCTAAGGTGCTAAAGGATGAAATACAAAAGCATGTCCAACAAAAAGTGAACTGCAAAACGGAAAGAGATTCTGCCTTTTGTACTTCTGGTAATAAAGACCACAGCCAGACTGTGCCAGTGAAACCATCTCCAATTTTTCAACAGAAAATTCTTGAGAGACAAAAAAAGCACAATAGTTGACTAAAAGATCCAAGAATATGTTTGAAATGAATCAGAGACTGCATTTGGGAGATGGAGATAAACAGGAAAAAAACAGCAATTTGGATACTGGCACACAAATGTGGGATTACAAAGTTTTAATTATATTTGAAAACATGACAGAACAAGAAAACATGGAAATATTGACTTTCTTGACTTTGTTAAACTTGTAGGGAACTCTAAATATGCCCTACTTCATATCATTAATGTTTGGAAGAAAACTTAGGAGAGGGGAAGAGGACAGAGTGAGTTAACTGTAAGTAAAACAAAATTTTGTTCTTAACAATAGTGTTTGTACAGTGCATGACATAAATCTGCATGCTATAAAGTTTTCTCACTTATTTTCAAGTGTAGTGGGTATACTAAAGTAAATAGGTGCCCCTGCTTTTTTTTCTTTTGCCTTGTTCAGTTTTAAGAAATGGAAGCACTGCAATGTAAAAAAAGAAGAAACGTCTGGTCAAAAGCATGATACAACAAAAACTGTCTCATTCTTGTAGAGGAGAATGACTGGATTAAGGCTCCTGGCTTGATCTAGTAATACGTTTTAAGAGAAAACAAATACATAAAAAAGAACATTAAATATAATAACACCTTCCTCTAGCAAATAAATAAATGCTTTTAGGAGCAACTCTGTATCTGGTTCTCGTGTCTCCATGGAGACAATCTGATAAAGAACAATAAAAAAGGAATACTTATTTCTTTCAATGGCTAACAAATAATATTTTCTAAAAGCATTTAAATGATTTCTCAATTTGGGAGAGTATTAAAGATAAGACAAAAAACATGTACCACTCAGCAGAAGCACATGCTATATCATGTGTCTCAGAATGGATATTAAACCCAAGTCTGTGAGTGTGGCTGTCAGTTTGAGACAAATGTTCCTATTAAGAAGGTAAGACCTCAGTATTTGAAGATGTACACTGTATTGTGTGTTAGTATTTATTAGGTTTTAGAGATGCATTGGGGATGCATTTTTTTTTGTTTGAGGGCTTTCAATAAAAAAAGTTTTGTAGGATGTGATATAGGCTCAAATGGATACGACAAGAACTGCAACTGTATAAAAGATCAAAGTGCCAAACATTAGTGTACGCATTTAAGACAAAAGCTGGAACTAGACACTTAACAAAAATGTTGTTACACATAAAAGGTGGAATAATAACTTTTTAACAAAATGACGCTTTCTGTATTAGCTTTAAATGTTAATGGTCTCACAGATATATACAAAAAAGAAAAGAGTAGTGAACTATATTAAAAAAATGTAGTGTGCCAATATATATGCTACAGGAGACACATTTGGAAAGAACTGAACATGTGAATTAGATAAAGAAAGGTTTACAGGATGGTTATTCAATGGAATACCTAGGACGAAGGAAAAGAGGAGTACTTATATTAACTGTAATAGGAGCTCCAATAGCGACAGAAAAGGATAAGAAAGATAATGGTATAATTGTAGTTTTAAGGGGTTACTCGCAAGGGAGGAGGATTACACTGGCATGTATTTATATTCCACCTAAAGCTGCTATAATGGAGCTTAAGAAAATTCTGGGAGAAATAATCAGCTTTCAGCAGGGAATATTACTTATAGGTGGGGACTGGAATTTGATTTGCAACAGTGAAGACAGGTCTTGGGGTTCCAGACGGGAAAATATAACAAAGAAAGGTCGATTTCTGAAGAAATTTATGAAAATATTTGGCATGGAAGATGTGAATTTACATATTATTCCCCAGGATACAAAAACTGGGCTACGCTAGACAGGACTTACATTTCACAGGAACATATGCATTTAATTGAAAGTTTTGATATGCATCCAATAATTATATCAGATCAGGAACCAGTAATAACTAAAATAAAAACACAGGGTACTGAAATATAAATAAGACATTGCTGCTTTCCCACCCATTTGTTGAAAAGAGAGGAATTTAAGGATTGGGTAGCAAAAAATATTCAGAGTTATCACAGAAGACAATTTTCTTGTGAATATGTAGCTGGGGAGTGGGATAAAATTAAACTGGAGTTTAAAAATAGGGTGGAAATAAAAGAGAGAGATGGTTAAGAAGTAATAAGAATTATTTAGAGGGACTGACAAATGTTAAAGTATTGCAGAATTGGATGAAATCTCATAGAACAAGAAGAGGAGCAATTGTGGAATGCTAAACAGAAAACAAGGGATTACCTCTATAATATGCATGCGTTTTTTGATAACTCTAGAGCACGAAAACCTAAGCACAACAACTCAGGCAACAGAAAGTAGAAAGGGTTGTTGTCAAGCTTAGGGAGCCTATAACAAGGAAGATAGCAAGAAGTTATGTACAGGTAATAGAAATATTTCGGAAATTTTATTAAAGTCTGTATAAAGCAGAGAAATATGGAAATCAAGAAAAGGTACAAACAGAAATGTTTATGGAAGAATGAAATATGCCAAGGTTAGATATAGATAAGGCTCAAATACTAACAGAATAGGAGGAGATGAGATAAAAATGGCGATATATAACCAATCCAGAGGAAAGTCCCCAGGAATAAATGGTATTGCTGTGGAGGTTTGGAAGCTAAGAGGGAAACAAATTATAAAGATCTGGAAAGTTTTGTTTAACAGTAATTTAAGAGGAGGAGAAGCACCAACATCCTGGAAGAAGCAGTGGTGGCTTTAATACCTAAACAGGGTAGAGATCCATCAGATCCTGCTTCATACGGGCCCATTAAAATCCTACACCATGATTATAAAGTGTTTATGTCTATAATGGCAATAAGAATGGCAAATATGATGCCAAAAGTGATAGATATGGATCACTGTGGTTTTGTGGAGGGGAGGCAAACATTTGACAACATTAATAGAACACTGATGATCCACAGGGAAGCAGAATGTAAGGAAATACCACTGTTGTTAGTGGGTCTTGATGCAGAGAAAGCATTTGACAGAGTAAGCTGGGAGTTTATGAGCAGGGCAATGGAAGCATTTGCATTCCTCGATAAAATTATAAGGTTGATTAGGAGGATATATGAGGGATCGGAGGTGAAAATTAAAGTGGTTGGGTTCCCCTCTGATAATTTCTGTTTGAGCAGAGGTACCAGGCAGGGGTGTCCTCTTTCCCCTTTGTTAATTGCATTATATTTAGAACCATTGGCAAAAAAAATAAGGGGACTCAGAAATTCAAGGATATAATTGGTATGGTGGTAACAAAACGCTGTTGCTGTTTGTTCATGATATTATGTTATAACTGATAAAACCAGAAAAGGGCATTTTGAGAAAAGTTTCAAATCTTTTCTGGATACAAAATTAATAAGTTAAAATAAATGCAATAGCTGTAAATTATGTACTCACACATGAATTTGTTCAGCAATATCCATACTTATGGGGGCATGATAAAAAGAAATACTAGAAGTAGGGATTAAAAAGGATTCTGGTGTGGTAGCTAAGGATATGTGACAAGAGACTAAACAAAAGATAATACAAAAATTGAGAAATTGGAAGCGCTGTTATATGGATATGCGCAGCATGATATAAGCAGTTAAAATGTTTTTAGTCCCTTTTGTTTTATATACACAGGTCAGGCATATCTTTATTAACCAGAGGAGAAGTTGTGGATAGTAATTAACAAAGAGCTGAAGTTTTTTTTCTGGGAGGAGAATATAGGAAGAGTCAAGTGGGATAAGCTGATTCTTCTAATAGAACAGGGCAATTTCGGATTACCCAATTTGAAGGGGTAGTGCAGAACTACACAGTTATGGCTCCTATACATAGCACAAGCAATTACCTAAAATTCAAAGTGGAAAGGGATGATGATGAAACAGGGGGGAAGCTCAAGAAACAAGGACAGACTGGGATTTTGAATGCAGATCCTTAAGGAAAATAACAATAACCATGCAGAATATTACATTCTTGAAGTAGAAGAAAGTATTCTAAGAACTAAGTCAACACAGGAATTGAGAAAGGAGATTCCACAGACCAGGATAAATGCAATTAAGGGTACAGATAATAGGCAAGAAGGGGCTGGAATTCGTTGGAGAAAACTGACAAAACAAGCAAAGTATTGGAAGCAAATATTTAGAGAGGAAAAGGAAATAGAATGGGAATTTTTATTTGTACTGCAGGCCAGAAATTGCCTTCCCTGTCAGTAATTGATATCAGATTATATACACAAAGAGAAAGAAATAGGGGGATCCTAAGTGAAAGACCAGTACTGGTAGAGTTTTTAGTAGAATCTAGAACAGAAGCTGCTGTTAAAAAAAAAAGATTAATTAGTACAGTATACAAAATATTGTGTGATAGCTATAAGAATCAATCAGAGAAAGTCAGAAATGATTGGGAAGAGAGATTGGATAAGCAATTGACAAAGAAACAATGGGGGATATATGTCTCCCAAACATGCAACAAAGTCTAGAAGACTTAGAATCTTTGCTTGGAAGTGTTTACATAGGTAGTTTTATACCCCAAGTAGACTGCAAAAAAGTTTTCCTCAGGTAGACAGCAAATGATGGGAGCTGTGATGGGGAAAAAGAGGTAACTGGGAATATAATGAGTTGGCAGAATTTAAAGATTCCCTGAGCTATGACAGAGAATCATAATTGCCTAGACATAGTAAGGCTTTGCTGGGTCTAATCATGGTGGCTACCAAAAAACAATTACTAGAATATGGAAATCAAAGTCTAAACCAACTGCACTAGAAATAGTGAATAAAGTAACAGAGATAAACAACAGGAACTTGGATCTTTAGAAAATGGTCAGAGCAAATTACATAAGAAAAAAGCAACAAAACATGCAGAGCAGGAACATGGTTTTAAAAAAGGCATGATTTGAATGAGATATGTAATGTTTGGCTGACAGTGACTGGATAGATTATAAGTGATGTATAATGTCTGCCACCAAAATTATGTCACTGTGGTTTGTGATGTATAATGTTTGCAACTAAAATTATGTCAATATGTTTTTTCATTGATATAAATGTATGACTGCTTATGTCATACGTGATAATTTAATAAAGATGTTTCTTGTTTAAAAAAAAACACAATTGTACAGTGAATAAAAAAAAATTCCTCTAGTTTATAAAATATGCCTGACCCATATATAAAACTAAAGGGTCAAAACATTTTCACTGCTTGAATCTGACTACACCTGTTCATAAACAAGTTTCTCAGCTTTTGTATTATTTTTGGTTAGTCTCTTACGACATATCTTTAGTTGCCATAACACAATCCTTTTTAAACCATACGCCTAAATACTTTATCTTATTGTGTTCCCATATATATGGGTGTTACTGATCCAATTTCTGTGTGGGTACATAATTTACAGCTATAGCCTTTGTTTTATATCCTGACAAGACTTGAAACTGTTTCAAAATATTCCATAACACTGAGATTTCCTTTTCTGGATTTATCAGGTGCAAAATAATATCATCTGCAAATAAAGCCAACTTTTTCTGATTACCATGCCAATTATATCATTGCATTTCTGTGTTACTTATTTACTTTGCCATTGAATTTAAATACAAAGCAGATAAAGGGGAAATAAGACACCCTCGCCTGATTCCTATGCTCAAACACAACTTATCAGGGAAGGACCTTACCACCTTTACTTCTTGCCTCTAATCCCTCATATGTATTCCCCCTAAGTGACCTTATTATTGTACCAGGGAGTACAAATAAAAAAAATCCATCTTTCTCTGCTTCAATAACAACTAACAATAGTAGTACTTCCTTGCATTCTGCTTCCTTGTGAATCATCATTTGTTATGTTAATACTGTCAAATGTTTGCCTCCCATCCACAAAACCAAACTGATCCTTATCTATCAATTTTGGTAACATCTTTGCCATTCTTTTATCTAGCATTGACATACATATTTTATTATCATTGTTTAAAATTGGAATGGGTCTATAAGAAGATGGGTCTGATTGGTCTTTACCATTTTTAGGTAACACAGCCCCCACAGATTTCTTCCAAGATGCTGGTGCTTTCTCTTCTTTTAAAACACTGTTAAACAAAATCTTCCAGATCTTTATCAATTTCTTGTAGAGATAGCCAAACTGCAACAAAAAAACGAAAACGAAGCTCCGTACAAACTGACAAAAGATCTTTAATGATGCTTAAAATCCACCAAGTTGAGCGCTTTCGTCTGCCCTAAGCAGACTTCATCAGAATAATGAATCAACAGTGCCTCACATTTTTATACAATTCTATTAATTCAACAATTGTTCAATAATTAACAAACTGATTAACTGAAACAATCAAGTGGACCATTCAAAAAAAAACATTAATATAACAAGTTGGGTTTCTCAAACTGAGTTAACCCCTTAATGTTTTTCTGTTATTTGATCCACTAACCAAAGTGCAACTGTGCTAATAAATACTTAAAAATATATATGTTATCTTTATGTGTTATGTATTTTATTTGTTTTTAATATATTTTTAATAATTAACATTTAAATATATTTTTTAAAAAATTATGTCATTTGAATTACAATATGTGTTTCAATATAATAAAAATAGATAGTTTAACTTCATAAAAGGTATTGATAGTTTATATATATATGTAAAAACTATATAGGTGTATTTATTAAGGGAAGCAAGTAAATGAACATATAAATAAACTTGTATATGAACTATGTTTCAAAATAAAATTTCATCATGGAAATTTGATAGTTATGGTAATAGAAAACTTTAGATAGGTAAAATAATTGTAAGTGTCTTGAGTTTCAAGACAATGTATACTCTTAAAATATAATAAAAATCACAATGTGAAATAATCTGATGTGATTAATGATAATAATGATGGAATAAAATTTAACATTAAAACCTTTTAATTGTTAACCCGGTTGTATATAGTTATTAGAACATGTTAAAAAGTTTATAAATATCTAAAATTTATCTTAAAAACAATTCTCCCTTGGTCCAATAAAATATATTGTGTTGAGTTTAAACAGGATCAAACTGAGGCAGCTTTATCAATTAATATCACCTTTATATTAATATATTCGTTGAGACCTGGAAAGTAATTTGACTTTAGTCTCAACTGCCACTTGATCTCTCTTTGTAGTAGGATGTTCTTAAAATCACCTCCCCTAGTATCTGTTTTTATTAATTCTAAAATAGCAAACTTAAAATCTGTAAAACCTTCACAATGTACATAATGTTTATAGAGGGCACTAGTCTCTTTCTCCACCTTAATGTCGTTTGTATGTTCATAAATTCTCTCCCTAAGTGCCCTCTCGGTTTTACCCACATAGAAGGAGGTGCATTTAGTACAAGTGGCTAAATAAACTAACATCCTACTACGACAGTTGCCTTTACAGAACGAAACCTTGCTATTGAGACCATTTTTGAGTGTTATATCTTCAACCTGGTTAATGTATGTACATTGTCTGCAATTCCCACACTTAATTGTTCCTTTCTTTATGTTCTTGTCAAATGAAATTCTATCTCTTTCAAACAATCTTTTAAAGTTCATGCCAGTCTTGTATGTCAGTACTGGCTTATTTCCAACAACTTCATAAATTTCTTTGTTGGTCTTCATAATAGACCAATTGTTTTCTAAAATTTTAGTAAAACAATCTGAAAACTCGTTGTACTCTACGATACATGCCCTCGAAAAATCTTTTGTGTTATCCCTTTGATGTTCATTATATGTCAATTTTTGACCTAACAGGGGTTTGTACTTAATCCCCCACCCTAAATATACTTCATCCAAAATTTCACCAACTAAATCTCTAGGATATCCTCTTTCTAAGAATTTTTCCATTAAAAATACAAACTCGTTCAATAAATCCTTGCGTTCTGAAGTCATCCTTGCAATTCTAACAGCCTGTCCCTTAATTATACTTTTCTTTTGATGAAACGGGTGTAGGCTGTTAAAATGAAGGTAACTGTTACACCAAGTATTTTTCGAAAAATATTAGACTTAAAACCTTTTGCTTTTTTACTAAGAGTAATGTCCAAGTAATTTATACTTTGATTCTGTACTTCATGAGTAAAAGACAAAAAGTTGGTGGTTTCATTAATATATTTCATAAATTCCTCCAATTCATTTTCATAGTCATCTTCCCAAACAAGGAAGATGTCGTCCAAGAACCTAAGATAGATTTTAATATTTTTCTTGAACATACTGGGGAAAATATATTTCTCCTCCCAACCAAGGAGGACAAGATTTGTGTATATGGGGGCACATGCTGCCCCCATAGCTACCCCCATCACTTGTCTATAATATTCTCCCTGAAACTATATGAAATTATTATCCAAAACAACTTCTGTCAACTCTAATATCAATAGTTTGGTGTCAGTTGGAGCCTCTAGGTATCTATGGACGCTGTTCTCAAAATAATCAAACCCCATATCTCTAGGAATACATGTAAAAAGGTCCTTGACATCTATAGTAACCAGCTTACAAGTTATAGACCACAAATGTTCATTAATTTTACCCAGAAAATCCCATGAGTCGTGAACTAAATGTTCTTGCTTTTTAACAATGTCCTTTAAGGTTTGATCAATAAATACTGCCAATGGGTGGGTCTTAGAATTCTTTGCTGAAACTATAGGACGAAAAGGAGGTTCCAAAATATTTTTGTGGATTTTAGGTATTCTGAAGAATTGGGGTATACGTGGATACTTTTGTTTTAAAAAATTGTAACTCCCAATTTCTATTCTGTTTTCTATAAGGTACTCTTCTAACAGAGAGTCTATCCTTTTATAGGCTATTTGGACTTCATTAAATGAAACAGTAGTATAGGTTTCTTTATCATTCAACAAGGCAGTTAACACATCGTTGTATGCTTCCTGATGAAAAATAACCACTCCCCCCACCTTTGTCTGGTTGCATGAATCTTAAGTTAACCTTTTCCCTTAAGGAATCAAGGAGTTTTCTTTCATCTTCATTTAAATTATTAGTTGTAGTCCCTCCTTTAAATTTTCCACATGTTTCGTAAATTTCATTAGTTACTATGGTTTCAAAAATATTAATAACCGGATGTAGTGGGGGATTGTAAATGCTCCTCCTGGTTAGAATTGGAGAAATGAAAGCCATATTTCTCTCTGGAATGTCCCCATGTGTGTTTTTGTTGAAAGGTTCTCTTTGATAGTTAATTAAACTTAAGTTCAATTTTCTAAGGTATAACTTCAGTTCAAACAATATGTTTGCTAGATCACCACGAGAAGACCTAACAAATTTAAATCCCCTTGAAAACAGTTCAAAATGTTGTTTTTCTAATTTCAAACTAGTGTAGTTATGTATCTTAAAACCTTTATACTGAAAGGTAATCCCATTACTTTCTTGCCTAATTACATCTATCTCCCTCTCCTTCCCCTGTTTTTCCATGCTAAATCGTTCCCACCCATGTATTCTTGTGGGCCTGGGTCGGAAGGAATCCGTTGTTTGCTGGCTAGTCTTTCTGATCTTCGAGGCCCTAAAAAAGTTTCTGTTGGTTCATGAAAGGAGTCTAATTCATCTAAATAACCATTTCTTCTCTCTATAAATTTTCCTTGTTCAAATCTTTCATGAAATTCCACCCTCTTAGTTCTCCCACCTTCATTCTGATTAAGAGTGTTCCTATCTTTCCTGTTCACCTGATTTTCTGTGTTTTTCCATACTTTTTGAAAAGGGAGAGGGTAGCTCATACCTTTCTTGTATTGTTCTCTATCTCTTAATAATTTGCCCTGTTTCCTTTCATATACCTTTTCAACTTTACTTTCTATTCTTTTCAAAATTTTAAAATATAAACTCTCATATTGTTCGAATAATAAATCATTCACTATTTCAGACTGAACACAATTTACCTCGTTCAAAATTTTCTTAAGCTGCACTTCATTGTACTTAATAAGTTTGGATATTAAAGCAAAACCACAGTCATCAAAAAAGGAATAGAAATCTGCCAAAACATTTTCTGTATAATTAATACCAAATGGGTATTTATAAAACCTTAGTCCCTGAGGGACTACCTTTTTAATTAAACACTGATGTAAATAATTATTGTCTATTTGTAGACATTTATATTTATATAACATTTTCTCAAAATCAAACATCTTGTCTTGCAATGTCACTTCTTTATGTTTAAAAGCATTTCCTTTAAATTGTTGCAACCCCTCACGGTTGGAGTTCAAAGACTTGTCAAACACATATACTTTTTCTAAAATATCTTTATAACTTGTAGAATAACTTTCAGTCGCCCCCACAGGTTGCCGTGACATATTTAAATGAGGTGCCTTGGTTTCTATCGTTTGTGCGTTAGTGTTTACAGTACCTTTAGAATTTTTGTTTAAATGAGATTGTCCTCCGTTATCGGGCGGCGATCTTCCGTTGTCCCTCAGCAGCACTACATCCTTGTCTACAGTATTTCTCTTACTCTGCAGTTCCACCCCGTCGTTTCTGTTCATTCCACCATAACTCCCTGGAACCGAGCGTGGAGATGACGTCACCGGGTGCGCTGAGGTGCTTGCAACGGCATTCTCACCCTGTCTCACTCTTCCTACACGGTCTTCCTGTGAAAACAGTTCGATTAGTTTTGTGAGATCTCCATGAAGTGTGGATATCTCCTCTCTGAGGCGAGAAACCTCTCGTTGGGTTTGCAACAAATTCACACTATCGTTGAGCTCCAAGTCAAAGCCAACGATAGTAGAGTCATTTAAAGTTTTTTCCATGTCAGAGGCACTGAATGATAGTAATGTTTTCAATAAAATACACGCAAAACGCCTTTACCACAGTCAGCAGACGGACTTCGAAAAAACCAACACAAATGTAGAGATAGCCAAACTGCAACAAAAAAACGAAAATGAAGCTCCGTACAAACTGACAAAAGGTCTTTAATGATGCTTAAAATCCACCAAGTTGAGCACTTTCGTCTGCCCTAAGCAGACTTCATCAGAATAATGAATCAACAGTGCCTCACATTTTTATACAATTCTATTAATTCAACAATTGTTCAATAATTAACAAATTGATTAACTGAAACAATCAAGTGGACCATTCAAAAAAAACATTAATATAACAAGTTGGGTTTCTCAAACTGAGTTAACCCCTTAATGTTTTTCTGTTATTTGATCCACTAACTAAAGTGCAACTGTGCTAATAAATACTTAAAAATATATATGTTATCTTTATGTGTATTTGTTTTTAATATATTTTTAATAATTAACATTTAAATATATTTTTTAAAAAATTATGTCATTTGAATTACAATATGTGTTTCAATATAATAAAAATAGATAGTTTAACTTCATAAAAGGTATTATAGTTTATATATATATGTAAAAACTATATAGGTGTATTTATTAAGGGAAGCAAGTAAATGAACATATAAATAAACTTGTATATGAACTATGTTTCAAAATAAAATTTCAACATGGAAATTTGATAGTTATGGTAATAGAAAACTTTAGATAGGTAAAATAATTGTAAGTGTCTTGAGTTTCAAGACAATGTATACTCTTAAAATATAATAAAAATCACAATGTGAAATAATCTGATGTGATTAATGATAATAATGATGGAATAAAATTTAACATTAAAACCTTTTAAGTTAATTGTTAACCCGGTTGTATATAGTTATTAGAACATGTTAAAAAGTTTATAAATATCTAAAATTTATCTTAAAAAAATCAATTTCTTCCCAACTAACTTCCAAACATCCACTGAATACCATATGTTCCAAGAGGCATTCCTGATGACTCATTATACATCACTGTTTTTATTTAATCTTTTCCTGTTTTAATTGTTAGTTGCTGAGCCTCATTTAACTCTAACCTTATCATAATTAAGTCTTCCATAAATATTTCCATTTGTGATTTTTTTTGATTGACAAATTTCTCTTCTTTATACAAATTTTCAAAAAAAATTCCAAATTATCTCTAAAAATCTCTACAGGATCTCTGTTTATTTTTCTTTTTATATGCTTCCTAACTTTAGCAACAGTTTATATCATGAAACATTTTACACAAATACTTATAAGAACAAAGATTATTTTACTTACAGTTACTTTTTTCCCTTTTAGAGTCCTTCTAAACATTAATGATATAAAATGGGGTAATGTTTTACAGTCCAACTACAAGTTTTAAGTCAACAAACTTCCAGTCTTTCTCAGCCACCTTTTCTTGCATATTACAAATATGACTGATGCTTTAAAATCTCCCATTTATTCACTATTTTCAATGTTGCTAGTCTTCTTCATCTCCCAACACCAGAGTCTGGTTCAAGACAAAGGTACTCCTGATTCTTCTTTTCACCTCCTATGCTTTTTATGTCTCTCATGCATTTTCCTTTGGGACACTGGAAACAGTTTCAATAACAAAGTCACCCTATGAGCATTATTGTCAGAATAATGAGAAGCACAGTCCCCTTCTGTTTGCTGGCTCACTTTTTGTTGGATAAACTTTTTTTTACTTCCTCCTCAGCCTGTTGTGTATAAAAAAATGTCACTGATCCTCCAGGAAAAATATTCTGAAAACAGCTGGATACAACAGCTTTAATCTCACACCTGCCTCTCAACATTCCCTGATTGCTGTGATAAATCTGCATCTCTTCTGCCTGGGGCAAAGTGAACATTCCACAAACACTCTGCTGTCTCCAGTTCTTAGTACTTTTCTCTTCTGCCACAGTTTTGCCAGGATCAACTCTTTCAGTTGCTAAGATTGCATCCTTACTAATACAGGTCCTGGCTCCTCTCTCACTGCCAGGTTTGGAGCATACACTTGTTTGCCTTTAAATTAACAAATCCTGTCCAGTTGCTTATTTGTGCTTTCATATAGTTAATACAGTCTGTTCCTTTCAGTTTCTCTGGTACAGCAGGAAGTCTGAGGTTTTCTCAGCGCTCTCTGTCTTCTAATGCTACCATTCTGAAACAACTCTTCTTCAGAAGTCTCCAACTCAGCCAGCCTTTTTTTCATTTCACTCCCTGATTTTTGCAGTTTTATCTGTTCATCTGAATAGTTAGTTAAAGCTTCTTCTATTTTTTACCAGCCTTTTATTTGAGTTGCTATACTCCTTCAATGTTTCATTTATTTCTGAGTACACTGAATTTACTTTTCCTTTAAATCACTGGAAGCCATCTCTTGTAACAAAGCTGAACCCTGAACTGCATTTTGCTGAACAGCTGCAGGATTCAACAATGTTTCCAAGGTTCATAGGTTCATAGGTTGATACTACGCTATCTGCCCTAGGGCATTTATAAGCCTAGCCAGAGTTTGTTTGGCTTTCACCACCCTTTTAGATTAGTTGACTGTGCCTCTGTATAGTAGGTCGCAGATGATAGCCCTTTTGAGGTTAGTTTACTGTGCCTCTGTCTAGTAGGGACACAGAAGAGATCCCAGGGGTAAACCTACGATCTCCCATCCACTCGTCAAGATTTCTCTTGAAGAGGGTCATTGAGGGACTCTGCCTAACATGGATTGGGATTTTGTTCCAGAGTGAGGGGAGCCTCTGGGATATGAATCTGTCCCTCCAGCATGTCATATTTATTTCTGTACTGAGGTTTAAGTCCCTGGAGCATGTAGCTCTAAGGGATTTGGATTTCCTGAGGTGGAGCATGTCCATTAATTCTGGGTTGGACATGGCTTTATACGTCAGGCACAGATCACCTCTGAGTACGCGGTAAGCAACTGAGTAGAGCTGGAGTTTATTTAGCCTAACTGCATAGGGCATCTGTTTGAGTCCCTTGATCCTCTTGGTGAGGTACTTTTGGGGTCTTTCCAGCTGCTGCAGGTGTCGGGTAAGGTACATCCCAAATGGGACATTGTGTTCAATTATGGGCCTGATGAGTGATGAGTAGAGGGGCACAATGACCTCTCTTGATCTAGATGTGAACCCTTCCGTGATAAGGTGGACTATATAGAAGGTCTTTCTAACCACTTTGGCAACATGACTGTCAAAGGAGAGATTGCTATCTACTTGGGTCCCCAAATCCCAAATTACTTCTTCCGTACTTAATGGATTACCACCTATGTGGTAATTTGTGGGCACTTTGTTTTTCCCAAAGGGGATGACTATGCACTTTTTGGCATTTAGCTTTAGGCCATGGCTCTGGCACCAGTTATCCGTCTCTGTGGTAAAGCAGAATCATGGTTCAGGACACAAAAAAAGAGGTAAAGTAAAAGCAGTATCCTGGGACACTTCCAAGCTAAAATCAGTTTTGCCCACACTAATACACACAAACACAAACAAACACACACACTGAAACATTTCAAAGGGAAAGTAAAATTGTAGTCAGAGCCATTTCCAAGCTAAAAGCAGTTTAACACACATAGATACTCACATTCTACATGCAATTTCTGGAGTATTATGAAATTTCATCATTACTAGAAATACAACAAATTTGGTACCTCCAAGAAATGTATCTGCTTAAGACTGGACTGGCTAAGCCTCACTGACAGCATACTAACATTAAAGCTGTACAAAGACAGCTCGTTGACATTTAGCTAATCAAATCCACCGTTCCAAACTGCACTGATATGTCTACATGTACCGATTTAGGATGCACTGTTTTGGAGGGCGGATCACATTAAATTGTACTGCTTCATCTGTCTCTCAGTCCTGTGATGTTTCTGCTCACTTAAAGGAACAAGTACCACTTGATAGTCATAGTGTGCAGAAAGTACAAATCACTGCAGTATATAAAGTCTGTCAGCAGCACATTTGCTGATGGATTAATGCCTTTAAGTTACAGTTAATCTTTACCAGATTTTAAGTATTGTTTTTATAAACTTAAAGAAGTTGCTAGAATCTTAGGCATTGCTTTAACATGCTTTTCCTAAAGGGTATGAAGTCTGAAACCCTAAATCTCATTTGCAGCTGTTTAACACACAGTTAATCAATGGGGTGGCGAGAGCTGACACACTCTGGCTAGGCTTATAAATTCCCTTGGGCAGATAGCCTAGTACATACCTAGAAACCTATGAATTTAAGCTTCAGAAGAAAGTGTCCCATTGGCTCACATACTTTTCATATGAGCTAATGAAAGAGAATGGGGCCAATACAAACAAACCAGCCAAGCAGAGCAATAAATTATGGTTGGAAAATTTAGACTGCTTTTTGCATTTTTTTAATTAATATTTAATGGCTGGACCCCCCCACCCCCCTCCGGCAAGCACCTAGCACAGCTGCCTAGGTCACCTTGAGCTGGATCTGGCCCTGTAGGGAGATAAACAGTCAGATATATGAAATTAAAACTTTAACACAATCAACAGAGAAAAAAAAAAATATATATATATATATATATATATATATGTGTGTGTGTGTGTGTGTGTGTAGAAATAACACACAACACCCGCCTCACATAGCATACAACAGTCATACATAGACTAATGTATGCTGAGGCACTTAAAAGCAATCTTCCTAAACAACAAAGATCACCTACACCACACACTGTCAAAGCTGTGCCTCAGCAAACCCAAAGGCACTCAGAGAAGCCAACGCCTAACACCACACATACTGTCACTCTCCATGGAGCCCCAAACACTAACCCCCTAAGGCAAGCAAACACACTTCTCAGGACTCTCATCATAGGGGATTCTATTGTAAGAAATACTGATGCTCCTCTAACTAGGCTGAACAAGGAGAAAAAAACTGTTATTTGCTTATCTGGAGCCATGATCCACCAAGTCATGCATGCACTCAAGTCATTACGCCACAGGTACCAGTATGATTCCATCATAGTCCATGTAGGTATAAATGACTTGAGATGTACTTCCCTGGCTATATGAAAAAAGACATTATGGAGCTTTCAGACTATGTATCTCAGGCTGGTATTATCCTGACACTGAGCAGAATATTACCATCGCCGAGGATGAAGCCAAAATATCAGGAAAAAATGATTGATTTCAACAATGGGCTGTCCTCCAATGTCAATTCTAAGAGGATCCAATATTTTTCAGCTTGGGAGGACATGGTCAACAGACCACATTGCTTTACCAAGGATGGCCTGCATCCTTCCTATCCAGGATCTTGAATACTGGTTAAGGATTTGTCTGCCCCATAGCGTCTTTTTTTGAGCAATACCAAATTGAAAAGCCTACCAACATAGCAAAATCAACTCAACAGAACCTCAAGATATTACTGCTCAATGTCAGGAGCCTAAATAAAAAATACACTCCCTCCAAGCCCTCTTCACACTTGAGAATATAGACATCTGTGCATTTACAAAGACAATATTTAATGCATCAATGAGTACTTCGGCAGTGCAAGGTTTTAGTGCCTTCCATACTTTTAGATCAGTAGCTGCAAAGACAAGGGCTAAAGGTGAAGATATCTCAATATACATGAATAGCAAGCATAACTCTAGGGTGGTGAAACAGGATGACATGCTGGAATTCCTCCACATGCAGATCACCATAAACAAAATCCCGTACCATATCCTAACCAGCTATAGGTCACCTTCCATGTTTCAAAAAGCTCACAATTCATACCTGGACCTACTGGACACACTTACCATTCAACTTAACACCCTACTCATGGGAGAATTTAATGACCCCGCTATAGATTAGGAATCCTACATGGCCTCAAATCTACAGGCACAGAGATTCTTGTTCTTTATAAATAAAAACATCATTGACCAAATAGTGAATATGCTCACTAGAGGCTCCAACATACTGGATCTTATGCTTACAAATATGGGAGAATGCTGCATCCCCCAAAGTCTCGTCCTCTCTGGTAAGTTTTGACCATAAAGCTGTCTCCTTTGAAATCAAAATCAACTCCATAATCCCATTAAAACCAGTAACAGTTATGAACTATTTCAAGGTAAATTATCTGTTATTACGTCATGGTTTGTCAAAATTCAATGTCCCTCCCAAGAACACACCAGCCTATGGTGAATTGCTGTCAGAAACTATGTACAACCATGTCAATGGCTGCATAGAGGGTGCTGAACATACCAGAAGCAAGCCCAGAACTTGCCCCAGAAGTAAACTGCCCTGTGGCATCCCAAATTAAACAGGATATACATCAAAAGGGGAACAATTATGGCAAAAGTCAGGAAGGGTAATTCCTATAAAGATAAAAACTCCCTCATCAAAGTAAATAGGCAACTAAGAGGGCTAATTAGGTCAAGCAAAGACAGCTTTGAGGTTAAGATATCCTCCCAGTGAATGATAACTGTAAGGCCTTCTACAACTATGTCAGAAACCTCAAGGTGCTGATCTGGTGCTTAATGGTGCCACAGTCACCAAGCCTGGCAATATAGCAAACTTATTAGTGGACATATTTAGCTCCAACTTTACCGCACTTACCCCCAACCATCTCCCCAAAATATCCTCAAACATAACCCCTCCAATTATAATGAGGGAGAATGCACAGACTGCACTCACTAAAGCCAAGAACATGGCCTCAATAGCCCTAATAACATCCCAGGACACTTCCTGAATAGTCTAAAATATGACTTATCAGGAACCCTGGAGTTATTATTTAACTGCAGTCTTAAAACACGTTTTATGCCATGTGAAAGGAGAACTGTGACAGCTGTCCCCTTTCATAAGGATGGACTTTCAACAGGTCTGGAAATATCCATGAGGGAAAGACAGGCACTGCGTAATGAAGCATCTTAAATGAATTTTGTTTGACAATTAAAGCACTATTTTTTTAAGATTTAAACAGTATTCTAGAAAGGACTATGTTTTGTGTAGAAAATGTTCACATTTTAGGAAGGTAAAATGAAAGAAGAAAATATGAAGAAATATCTTTATGTCATCACTGATACAGCAAGTAATGCCCTTTTTCAGTCAACACAACTTGATGATGTCACTCTTTCCATTAGAATAGCTTTTACATAAATCATAATCCTCTATATCACAAAGACTGTAAATGAATATGTCAGTTAGTACAGGCCTTAAATTTAAAAGAATAACATTTTGTCAGGAAGACTAGAAAGGAACAGGTAAGGAGACTGTAGAAAAAGATTACAGTAGATGATCTGGACAAAATATCAGTATTGGCAATTACTAATTTTATCACAAAAGTGGAGACTTTAAATTATTTTTTTAAATATTTGAATTGTGAATGAAAGGAATATTTTGGAAGTGGTCAATGGATGGTTGTACGAGGAATAGGAGATAAGGGAAATCTGTACAATGGTGATTATGTTTATATGGAAAAAAGGAGAGAATAAGTGTTGAAAAAATTAGAGAAATGAGAGCTGACTGTAAACAATGTTACCTACAATAACACTGAAGATATAGTGAACATACTAGCTGATAAATTTAGCTCTATCTTTACCCCTCTCTCCCCTTCCCTCCATCTGTCTCTCAAGATATACCTGAAACCTCACCTCAAGATATCACACAAGATCAAGTCCTAAAAGTGGTATCAAAAGCTAAAAATGCTGCATTGATGGCTGCTGGTCATATCCCTGAGTGAATCTTAAATAGCATGAAGCATGATTTAGCCACACCCCTAACAACACTGTTATACTTCAGCCTCCATACATGTTTTGTACCAAGTGAATGGAGAACAGCCACAGTCATCCCCCTGCACAATGGAGGTCCTTCCACAATTACAGACCTATAAATCTGACCAGCCTCATATGCAAACCCATGGAAAGACTTATCATGGAATTAATCAATCAGGGCAGAGAGAACATCCAAACACTGGACTCATCTCAGTTTGGATTTGTCAGTGGCAGATCATGCTTAATCAACCTGGTGAATTTTTGAAAAGGTCACCAAAGCAATGGATGAATGCAAAACAATACACACCACATACATCGACCTGGCCAAAGCTTTTGACACAATTCCCCATTCAGGCATAGTAGAAAAGTTAAATAAACTGGGAATAAACACCTATGTCACTCAATTTAGTTCCAACTGGCTCACAGATAGGATGCAGATAATCAAAATTGGGGAGTTACCTCTACAAAGGGACCAGTCACCAGTGGCATCCCCCAGGGTTCTGTGCTGGGACTGCTACTGTTTGGCATCTATTTTTCTGACTTAAAGGACAATACCAAAGGGCTCTGACTGACTATCTACAGATGACTGCAAGCTAGGAGGAGTCAGTGAAACCCCAAATGACTTAGTCATCCTGCAGGAAGGTCTGTCTCGAATAAATAACTGGTGCCAAAATCATGGACTGAAACTAAATGCCAAACAATGCATTACTGTATCCTTTAGGAAGTCATCTACCCCAGGGAACTACCACATTGACAATATTCCCCCTAAGAGTTGACCCAGTTGGGATTTGGGAACTTGTGTACACAGTGATCTAACTTTTGACCAACATGTGTCTATTGTTGTAGGAAAGTCCTTCTATATTGCATAGTATATAAACAAAGGGATTGTGTCTAGATCTAAGTATATCACTGCCCCCCCCCCCTTTATTTAGCCCTCTTAATCCCGATCATTGAATATAATTCCCCATTTGGCATGTATTTGTCCAGACACATTGAAAAACTGGAACACCCACAGAGATACCTTACTAAAAGGATACAGGGCCTAAACAACATATCCCACGTGGACTGACTCAAAGCCCTGTCACTATACTTGGTATCCAACAGACTGCTAAGAGGTGACCTGTATCTGACATACAAGGCATCCTCTGCCTCATTAGTGATAGATTTACTCCATATCAGCAAGTCAAAAGGCATCAGACATTCTTGGTCTAGGCTTCTAAACCTCTTCTGCAACATCAACAGAATGGTTTGGAGGAATAGGTACATATTGCAGAGGATACCGCTGCTATCAAATAGACTCTCCATCTACATAAAACAAAGTTCATCCCTGTCCATTTTCAAGTGCATCTTAGATCTATGGATGGGAAACAGACAATTTACCCCAGGACTGCCCCTTGTACTACTACTAATAGACAGAGGCAGCTCCTAAATGCTTTATCCCATGCATGGGTCCACTCTAATTATCTATGGTATGATCCCAATTATTCTCATTAGGGGTAATATATAACTATCGACCATGGGACTGATCACAAAAATGGAAATGGGCTACACTTAAAATGGCCCTCAAGGACAGCTAGCCTAGTACTCACTTACAAACCTATGAACCAACAGCCCGGCGTAAAACAAAATGTAAGACAGTTCTCAAAATCATTCAGTAAAACAAGAAAGGTGAATGCAGATTTAGTGAATGAAAGTATGTCTAGTATTAAGGGTAGATAAATAAAACAAGTACTGTTAATAATTAGGAAAATTCTGGATAACAGTGGAAAGCAGAAGAGGAACTGGAGACCTGTAACATTGTCTATTTCTAAGGCTTATGATAACATCTGTTATATGCAAGCTCAGAAAGTAATGGAATATTATAAGACAGGCCATCAGTTAATATATTTGTTTAAAAAGGTATATGAAAACACATGTTTGATGTGTTCTCAGGAAGTAAATAAGAAAGGTTTGAGGCAACAGTGCCAGATGAACACTAGAATATTACTGTACAAAAAAGTAAGGAATAGTTAGAAGAGGGAAGATGGGCATTAGTACAGGACAGAATTTGCCATTTGTTACGGTTTATGTGAATGATGACTTCAGATGGCAAAAGCAAGGGACAGATAAGGGAAATTACTGTGGAAATGGAAATAATTTTAAATAAAATGGGACTATGACTTAAAAACATAAGTATGGGTTTTGGAAAGCAACTGAAGATGGATGACATATGTTTTAACTACGTGGAAATCAATGTTTTTGGTACTGTGTATAAAAAAAAAGTACAGTTGTGTACACTTACCATAAATGTAGATGTTCGAGTGTCTTCACTGTTGCAGTCATGACTGCAGGGTTCTCCCCTGCCGGCAGGCAGTCCTCGGTCGGCCAGAATCCCAAAGTCTGGGTCCGGCGTCGGCTGCTCAGCCATGCTCCCTGACGTCAGAGCACCAGGGGTACAAAGCTGACAGTCGACGCCATGTTCTCCAGTTTTTCTTGCCCCAGATGTCAGGTGTTCCAAAATGAGTAAGATCCCATACCCTTTGCAAATACACCTCAGAAGAAGGGTGAAGAAGGGAACCACACAAAAGAAAAAATAAGAGGGGACAGGAGGGAGGGTAACCCAGACTGCAACAGTGAAGACACTCAAACATCTACATTTATGGTAAGTGTACACAACAGTACTGTGTTCATCGTGTTTCACTGTTGCAGTCATGACTGTAGGGTTGAATCCCAAAGCAGAATAAAAGGGAGGTGGTCATAAAGTAGAGGGGGCGGCTAAAAGGCCCTGCAAGACTGCAGAAGCAAAGCCTGCCCTAGACTTAGAGTAGAGAGGTAGATTGTAGTGCTTAGAAAAAGTATGCACTGAACTCCAAGTTGCAGCTTCCAAAATGTCTTTGGTAGGAACTCCCCTGAGGAAGGCAGCTGAAGTGGCAGCAGCTCTGGTAGAGTGAGTCCTTATACTCCCTGGGATTTGCTTTCCATGGTGTGAATAGCAAAATCTAATTCCATGAGCAATCCATTTAGAAATGGTCTGTTTTGGAATGGCTTTACCTTGGGAACTTGAAGCATAAGAAACAAACAATTGCTCTGATTTCCTGATGTCCTTGGTTCTGTCCAGGTAAAACCGTAGTTGTCTGTGTACATCCAAGGAATGCAAGATCCTTTCCCCCTTATTTTGAGGACTAGGGAAAAAAGTTGGCAAGTGAATAGTTTGATTTAAAGCCACTTTGGAGACCACCTTAGGCATAAAAGTAGGATTAGTCCTTAAAGACACCCTGTCTTGATGAAAAATAATATAAGGTTCCACAGCCATGAGAGCTTGCAACTCCTAAACTCTCCTGGCAGAGGTCAGAGCTAACAGGATGGCTGTCTTCCAAGATAAAAACTTGATGTCAGATGTGGCAGCAGGCTCAAAAGGAGGTAAGGTGAGTTTTTCCAAAACATAGTTGAGATCCCAAGCAGGAATGGGTGGAGATCTAGGGGGCCTTAAGTTCTTAGCTCCTCTGAGAAACTGTCTCATGAGCTGGTGGGAAAAGATTGGAGGGTCTGTATTATAATGAGCAGAAATAGCAGAGGCATGTATCTTTATGGAAGAGAAAGAGAGACCCTTATGTAAGAGGTCTGTCAGGTAAAGTAAAATCAGAGGAATGTTAGGAATAAGAGGATCCAAATCCTGAGCCTGCATCCAGGAGCAAAATATTTTCCATTTTCCTGCATAAGATTTTCTAGTGCTAGGATGTCTGGCTTCTAAAATGACATCCATAACCTGCTTGGGTAGGAGAGAATGAATCATAGACCCTGGATTAACCAGGCCGCCAGGCTGAGAGTTTTGACATGGGAGTGCAGAACCTGACCCTGGTGTTGGGGCAGAAGGTTAGGAGTCTGTGGTAAAACCCAAGGGGGCTCCAGAGAAAGGTTTTTCAGTGTTGGGTACCAGAACTGTTGAGGCCAATTTGGGGCCAGCAAAATTATCATCTTGGGCTTGTCCTGTTTGATCTTTAATAACACCCGTGGAAGAAGAGGTAGTGGCGGGAAGGCATACCCCGAGAGGTTTCTCCAACTGAATGATAGTGCATCCACTTTCCCTGCTAGTTCGTGGAATGTCCTGGTGCAAAAAATCTGTAGTTGATGATTGAGGTGGGATGCAAAGAGGTCTATGTGAGGACATCCCCAGACTGCTGTAATCATCTTGAATATTTCGGTGTCCAGCATCCATTCGTGTGGGTCCGACAGGTTTCTGCTCAGACTGTCTGCCAGAAAGTTTTGCTTCCCTGGTAGAAACTGAGCTTGAAGGTCCAGTTTGCAAGCTAGAGCTGTGTTCCATAGATTCATGGCTAGTCTGCAAAGGGGATAGGAATGTGATCCCCCTTGCTTGTTTATGTACCACATAACTGTGGTGTTGTCTGTCCGTATCAGTAGTTGTCCTGGTTGTAGAAGATTCCTGAAGGCCAATAGAGCGTTCTGAACGGCTAACATTTCCTTTAAATTGATATGCAGGTGCTTCTGATCCTTTGTACAAAGGCCCTGCAGACAGTTGCCCTGCAAATGGGCTCCCCATGCATAATCTGAGGCGTCTGTGGTTAGTATCTGACTGGCTGGAGGCAGACTGAAGGGTTTTCCTTTGTTTAGAGTACATGCCTTGGACCACCAAAGGAATTCCTTTTGAAGACAAGGCAGGACAGTGATCTGTATGTCTAAACTGTGGCAATGCTGAGACCATACACTTTTTAGGTACCACTGTATTTTCCTCATATGTAGTCTTGCATATGGTACGAGAAGGATGCAGGAGGCCATGTAACCCAAAGCCTGCAGGAATTTCCTTGCAGAAAGCTGAGTTAATGTTGCCAAAGTTTTGAAAGTTGAAGCCAGCTGTAATTGTTTTTCGTATTTCAGAAATGCCATCTGGGTTGTTGTGTTTAGAAGAACACCCAGAAAAGTTATCTGTTGTGAGGGTGTCAAATTTTACTTTTTTATGTTTACAGTGAATCCCAGGAACTTGAGAAGATTCTGAACAAATTCTAGATGCTGGAGTAAGACATCCTTGATGTCTGCCTGAATAAGACAGTCATCCAGATAAGGGTAAATTTGAAATCCCTTGAGTCTGCAATAAGCTACTACTGGAGCCAGGCATTTGGTGAAGACCCTGGGCGCAGTAGACAATCCATAGGGCAGCGCAGAGAATTGATAGTGCCTTGATCCGGCCTTGAAACTGAGGTATTTTCTGCATTCCTGCCTGATGGGAATGTGTAAATATGCCTCCTTTAAATCCAAAGTTACCATCCATGCATTTTTGGTCAGCATTGGAAGTAGCTGCTATAGAGTAAGCATCTTGAATTTTGGTATCTCGAGAAAAGTCTTCAAGACTGACAGATCCAGAATGGGTCTCCATGAATTTTGCTTTCTGGGGACTAGAAAGAGCCTTGAGTAAAAACCTTGTCCCATTTCTGAAAGTGGAACCAGTTCTATGGCTTTCATAGCCAAGAGAGCTTCCACCTCGTTTAAGGCCTCTAACCATTGATGTTTTGGAAGATCTGGCCATCTGCTTGGTCTTGGTAGGGTATGAAAATGGAATTTGTAACCTCTTGAAACCACATCCAGAACCCACTTGTCTTGGGTTATATGAGTCCAATTTAGGTGAAAAAGAGAAAGTTTTCCTCCGAGAGGGGCTTCCAGGCAAGAAGTTCCTGCAGCCCAACAGAGGGAGTCATTGAGCCTGTTTTCTATGAGCTTGCGACCTGTCCTCTCCTCCCCTAGGGGTGGAAGCAGTCCACTGTCTTGGTCTATAAAAGGCTTGCATTTGAGGCCTTCCTCGGGAGCGTCTGTATCTACCCCTCTGAGGCCTGTCTGAATTGGGAAAGGACCAATTTTTTGTAGGCCAATTCCTACTAAATCTGGGTGGCTGTACTTGTAAAAAATCTTTAACCATTTGCATGGATTTTGCCTTGTCCTCCATCTTTTTAATCACCTCTTCAGCCTTAGATCCAAACAAAACATTATGCTGAACAGGAGCATCCAATAATTTAGCTTTTACTTGATCTGGCAAGTTTTGTTCCTTTAACCAAGCATGCCTTCTAATGACTGTACCAGAGGCAGCAGCCCTACAAGAAGCCTCCAAGGCATCAAATCCACAGTGTAAACCATGCTTCCCAACTTGTTCAGTGGCATGCATTAAGTCATGTAATTCCTTATCATCTGCACAGGCGGAAATGGAAGTTAGCTTTTGTTTCAAAACAGACAGAAGGAATTGCTGGTATTTCAGCATATGAAATTGACAGTTTAAAGCCCTAATAGATAAAGTAGCTGAAGTGTACATTTTTTTGCCCCATCTTTCTAAAGATCTGGAATCCTTCTCAGTGGAAATGGGGTTTTTAGCAGTAGCGGCCTTAACTCCCTTAGGACCCTGAGAAATGGTTTCAGGGTCAGCAGAAGGGTTCTTGTATAAAAACTGGTGGGAATCAGGAACCCTATAATATCTGTCTGGCTTAACAGGAGCTGGAGGAAAAGAGTCAGGAGTTAAGTTAGCCTCCGAAAAAGCATTATCCACAATATCCAAAATAGGAGGGATAGCCAGGGGTCTATGTTGGGGAAGAAGAAGAAAATCCCTAAGTCTTTTCTTAGATTCTGAGTACTCCTGTCCTTCCCAGTGAAAATGTTCCCTCATTTCATGTAAAGTTTCCCCAAAAGAGAAATCCTCAGGGGGGAGAAGCTGAAGGAATGGATTCCTCAGCATCAGAATCCTCAAAAGGAGGGAAAGAATATTCCTGGTCAGAAGAAGAAACTGAAGAAACAGAAGCCTGATCAGAGGAGTCATAATACACTTCCTGCCTTGGCCTTTTATCTGGAGGGGGATGTGAACCCCTAATCATAGTAAGTAAGTCCTCCGCCATCTTAAGTAACTGTTTCTGAGACTTGGGTCCCGGATCAGAAGAGGCCTGGGCTGTAGTCTTTGATTTTGAAGGAGTCTTTGCCTTTGTCTTTGGCTTTGCCTTTATTAGAAGCTGAGTAGGCCTGAAAACCCCTTCGGAAGCCGGTACCTGCACAGTGGCTCCGGACCCATCCGAAGGAGCATTGTCCGAAGGTCCTGCAACAGAAATATTCAAAGGCCTAGTTGGCGCCTCGTGGGAGTCCGTTTCGGCCATCGGTTCCAAAATGGCTGACGACAGGGGCTGCAAAAGCACCTCACTGACGACGGCCGAACCTGAAGCTGGCTCTGCTTGTACAAAATCGTCTGATTTGGTCCTCGGAGGCCTGTCTTTATCCTAGCGTCGTTTGTGAACTCCAGTAGCCGGAACCGTGTCCGACGACATTTTGTAATTGAAACGCCTACCGAAGTAATGAAATGCAAAATCGTACCTTCGTTTAATCGTACATTGATTACATCTAGCACAAGACCGACAACTAGCTACGTCGTGGTCAGGGCCTAAGCAAGGAATACAGTAAGAATGAAAATCCTTATGAGGTATTTGCTTCCCACATGAAATACAATTATTAACTTTTTCTGACATCAGACTGGAGCAAGAAAAAAGTTTCCCCAATGGGGTACTTAGCTTTGAGTAGGAGAAGAAAGTCTTCGGACTGAAGTACGTTTAGAAAAAATTGTCAGGAATCAGCCGACCAGCACTTGAGAACTGCTATCACCGCACGGCAAGAAAGACTGGAGAACATGGCGTCGGCTGTCAGCTTTGTACCCCTGGCGCTCTGACGTCAGGGAGCATGGCTGAACAGCCGATGCCGGACCCAGACTTTGGGATTCTGGCCGACCGAGGACTGCCTGCCGGCAGGGGAGAACCCTACAGTCATGACTGCAACAGTGAAACACGATGAACATCAAACATTGTCATGAGGGAATAGCAAATTAGTCTGGTAAGAAAAACTTACTATTAACATTCAGAGAACTTTTTAAAGTTTAACTTCCAATAAAGATTAATTTAATAAATCAGACTTTATTGGTTATTTAAGTTAATTTGACTGAGAATATAGTTTCCCTGATCAAAAAAGAAAAAAAAAGAGCTGCAGATAACTTTTTTTGTTTGTTTGTTTGTTTGTATAGGGTACCAGGTTCCAGGCTCACTCCAGTTTAGACAGGGTAATTTCTATTTTTTTTGATTGCTAAATGTATTCTGTTTTAGCCTCTCTCTCTCTCTCTCTCTATATATATATATATATATATATATATATATATATATATATCACATATTAAAGAAATCAATCAAGGATGCAGTGAGTTTAATAGTAAGAATAGTTAATAAAAATATGTCGAGATATGGGAAAACATGGATTAAGGAAAAAAGGAAACAGAAAAACAGTAGAATATGAAATTAAAATGCCCATCCATCCACAACCCCTTTTTCCCATTTTGCACATGGGGTCAGGGGTGTCACTTCAAAAGTCACAGTCATCTAGAGCCAAGGTTTACACTGTTGGGTGTCCAGCCCTGCCACTGTAGCTCATCCACACCGCACACACACACAGACACACACACACACACACACACACACACACACACACACACACACACACACACACACACACACACACACACCCACTCATATCTACGGCCAGTTCATACTGTCCAATCCACTTACTACATGTCGTTGCAATGTGGGAGGAAACCCATGCAAACACAGGGAGGACATGCAGACTCTGCACAGAAGGCACCCCAGCTGAGAACTGAACCAGGGAACCTCTTGCTGTGAGGTGACAATGCTATCCGCTGTACCACTTTTTTCCTGATACATGAAATTAAAATGTGTCAGAAATAATCTGTATACAGTAAACAAATTATGAGACAGTTACAAGAACAATGAAGGCAATGGTGTACAACAAAACAGAATGAATTTCTGGGTTGATTCACTGGAGGGTCTGGAAGAAAAAAAAGTATTAATAGCAGAAGAAAAAGATTTCAAGATATATATATATGTATATATATATATATATATATATATATATATATATATATATATATATATATATATACACACACACACACATATATATATATATATATATATATATATATATATATATATATATATATATACACACACACATACACACACATGAACACAGTGATTTTTATGGATGTTATCTATAGAACTTTACCCATAAAAGGAACACGAAATATAAATCTTTTTTTAAAACACAAACGTATATTAACAGAAAAGAAAACCAGTTTAACGTTTTTCCATTTAAATACAATATATATC
Source organism: Protopterus annectens (assembly GCF_019279795.1). Lineage (NCBI taxonomy): Eukaryota > Metazoa > Chordata > Ceratodontiformes > Protopteridae > Protopterus > Protopterus annectens. The sequence continues at coordinate 302,506,238 of NC_056729.1, forward strand.
ACATATATTTTCTTTGCTACTGGCATCAGTCCAACATTACAAAAGATGCTGAATGAATTTCTGCCTTCCCTTAAACCCCATTCCTTGTCCTCCAGAACATTATTATGTGTGTATTGTTCCCACAATTTCAATTTACTTCTGTGTTGCCAGGTGTATACTAAGCTAATGACTCCTATGGCCCTTATAAGTCTAGCATCCCAAAAGTGACACACAATTTTAATTTATACAGAGCATGATTTATTGACTGCCTCTGTCCATCAGAGACACTAGAAGTAGACTGGGGTAAATTTTCGATTACCCATCTAATGGTCAGAGTTGAACTTAAATATGGATAGGGAGGAACTGTGCTTCACATGGATGGGGAGCCTGCTTCAGAGAATGGGAATTGTCTGAGAAGCATATCTGTCTGTCTACCATGTCCTATTTATATTGCAAGCAAAATTCAGGTCTTTTAATCTTGTAGTTCTGATGTTGTTTGTTTTTGTGGATGTGTAAATGATTCACCAAAACAGGGCCCAGGGATGCCTTGTATGCCAGGCAAAAATCACTTCTCAGAAATCTGTATGATACAGAGTAAACAGACAGGGCTTTTGAGGTGTTCAGCATAGGACATTGTGTTTACTCCCTTTATTCTTTTTGCAAGGAACCTTTGTGGACGTTCCATTTGTTGCATTCATCTGGTCAGGTACATACCAAAGGGGGCATTACACTCTATGATGGGGCTGATGAGGGCTGAGTACAGTTGTACGATAACGTCTCTTGACTAGATGCCATGCCCTTGATTATAAGTTGAGGAGTATTCTCAGTTCTTGTGGCAAAGTTGTGGGAGTCTCTCACACTTGAGATTAAAGACTCATCCTCTTGTTCCAATTTGCATTCTGTACTAAAATCACATTTCGTTAAACAAGCAGAATGTAATTGTTGTTCCTCAGGTCACATCACTTAGAGCTGAGATTTGCAGTAGACTTAAATAAACCACTAACACCCTTTGCACCTTTTCACAATTCTACTTTCTTCTACTGCAACTTCTTAAATGATTTAAAAAATGTGTTAGCTACTAGAAAGAAATACATTGGAGTTACTATGTATCCAAACCACTATTCTACTGTTTTACTGTTATTTATTTTATTGTTCTTGTCTATTTTGTTTGTCTGGTCACTTTCTGACAACAGTCTGAGTCTAAAACTGATCATCATTTATACTATATCTAAATACATGTCCAGGTACATAACCACAAATTTGTCTGAAGACTATTGCCAGCACCAACCTGGGTCACATAAAAACAAATACAAAGCACGAAATACATAAAAAATATTGTACAAAAAGAAGTATAAATAGCAACATACATAAACATTAAGATTACACTACTGCAGAGAAATATGTATAAAAGAAAACTGATTAAAGACTCAATACAGCTAAGCAGACCATTGGCAATAACCTGTGACAGATACTAATTTATGCAAACACAGCAGTAGTACTCCAGTCCATCCCCCAAACATCAGTTAGTAATGATTTCAAGTGATTAACATGCTTGATAGCTCAACATATGATACAATAGGGTTGGAATTTGGAAGGTCATAATGGATGTGTGAATGCACAGCCAAAAGTAAGTTCACACATTTATGAAACTAAGATTAGGAGAAATTCTGTGCTTATATACTTGCTGAGAAATGTAATTAAATCAGTTGATACTCTCAGATTAAAGCAACATCAGGCATTAGTGTTATGGCTCTGTTTTGTGTTATGACCATGTAGACCTGGCTATTCCCCTTAATTGTCAATAATTTTTTGCAATATATACTGTATATGAAACATATACTCCTATTGTAAGGAATAAATGCCAAAGAGCATCAGTGTACATATATGCAACCCAACCGGTAAGTAGAAACACTACAAGACAAGTACCCAACATCTTACCTGCCACCAAAAAATGTGAAAAGAAACAATATGGTTAACCATGTCTTTCCATAGATTCCCAAGCGTGGGAACAATGGGATGCAATCAATAAGGCAGCACACAGGAGATTATATACATGATGTATTAGCAGTAGTACCGAGTGCTGTATTTAGGTGAAATGGTGACCTTGGCAAAGGTTTCCAAAACAACTCCACCTTGCCCATGTTTCACTCTGCACACAGACCCCCATTACAGCTTCAGCATATCGTCCAGAATGATTTTGTCTACCTATTCTGAAATCTTGTGTTGCTTAATAGCTTTTTCCTACATCCTTTTAATATGTCCTGCTTGAGCCACACAACAGTGTAGTAACTGTACACAATAAGTGAATTATGTTAGTCTTGGGGGTATCTATTGGAGCATCTTACAATTTCCACCAACATTTTTATCCAATGTAGCATTGCAACACATACAGCTAGCATATTTCTCAAATGTCTCATACCTCTCAAAAACAATGTACAGTGTGCTCCATTCCTTGGTAGATTTTGTTACAACATCAGGCAACTGCCACTCTTGAACATACGTTGTATATAATTTCCTTACTACTGAATCAATATCATTCTACCTTTTTTCAGGTAAATTAAGTTCCCAGTCACTATTATTTTTCCCTCTTGCATTTTATGCAAGAAATGTATTAATTCCTCTAAGTCATCAGAACTCGACCTTTGCCAGTGAGTACAATAACACAATTGTTAACTGTTACAGGGTTATCTTTATTTTCATGGTTACTCACTCTATAGTATTGGTGTTACCAAGCATGTAATATCACATGTTTCTTAACAATCTTTAAATCCCTCTCAAAATAACTTCACCTGATTTTGTTCCACTGGAAACAACTGTCTTCTAGTCATTATCTTTTAATCATGTTGCGTCTTGGGGGAAAGGTACCAAATTTTCAATACAAAAACGTTATTAATAATGCACCTAGCATTAACAGCCAACACAGATGCTGCTGTCTGTAAACTTAAATTTCTGACCTGGCAAAAATCCTGTCTTGTGTTTGTCAAATTGCTGCTGCAAAAATTGTGTTTCCCTGTCTTGACAAGTGCACACCACCTTGTCTAAATATATTTTTTAAATTAAGACATTTTTTCATGTAGGATGTATAGAAAAAACTTTTTTGAGTCTACTGCCCTGAGTCTCCTCTAAATATATGAAAAATGTCCTAAGGTCGTATAAGCTATGCTAAATAGTTGTAGGTAACTCCTAAATTTGTCACTCTAACCATTCAGCACCAGTTGTCCCAGTCACACTACAATACTGGATTTTGACCTCATTATAGTAGTTATAATCAGAGATAAAAAATAACATATAAATAAAAATAAATCTGTTACCAAGTAGTTGCACAATAAATCACAAACACTGGAGTGCTTCACATAAGCTCTTGATTGCCCTGTCTACAGTATGTATATCATAGTCTGGAGACCATTGTCTTATTATTTGACTTACAATTTTTGGTGACAATAAGCTCACTTAAAAGCCTGACATACATGTTCATCCGGCCAAATACATGTAATACTTATACTTATGTATTCTGTACCTTGCTCATTACATGCCTGGTGCTCCTTCCCTTTTCAAAATATCCCTCTTACACTTCTTTTATCTCTTTTATAATATGTAATACCTCAAATACAGTCGGTGTAGAATTTGATATACATTTTCTAGTAATTGCTTTTTTGGCAATTCATTTCCCGTATCCCAGCTTATAAGAGTAATTTCCTTACATATAACCATTTGATGCAGATCCTTAAGGAGAATAACAATAACTCTACAGAATATTATATTCATAAAGTAGGAGAAAGTATTCTAAGAAGTAAGCCAACACAGGGATGATGAAAGGAGATTCTGTCAATAGGGATGTCTGCAATTAGGGATACTGACAATAGGCAAGGGAGTGGGCTGGAATTTATTGGAGAAAACTGGCAAAAGAACCAAGGTACTGGGCACAAATTATTAGAGAGGGAAAGGTAACAGAATGAAAAGATGCCAAGAATTTATTTGTGCAGACTAGAGATTGGCTTCCTTATCAAGGATTGATATTAGAGTATAGGTGAAGAGAAATAAATATGGTGATCCTAAGCAAAAGACAAGCATTGGCAGACTTTTTAGTAGAATCTAGAATAGAAGCTGCTGTTAAAAAAAGGAATAGGCTATGGTTACCAGTAGCACTGGTTCTGCTGTTACAATTGCACTAAATTTTAATGTCTGCTCCTATATGTGCTTTGCTTTTTTGAACGTTGCACTACCTGCCTAACAGCCTCTCTCTATTCCTTCCATATTGCTATCTATTCTGACTAACCCAATGCCCTTCTTTCCTTAACTTTTTTAACTGGTTTATTCACTGACCCACAGAAATGACAGCTTTTCTCTACACTCATATTTCTAAACCCTGTCTCTCTTCCTGTCTCTTAATTTAAATCGATGTAGTCTAATATTTATGGTCACCTCTGGCATCAAACTCGCCTCTCCTTTCTCCCCCTTCCATTCCTACGCTGTAAGCCCTGGTCAAAACTCCTATCACTGTCCAGCTTGGAACTTTTACACTCCAGCACAAAACTGCCACTATGGTTCTGCAACAGAATTTCATTTAATGCATGTCACTCATATAGATATTGTCCTGTAATTTATCTGTCTCTGAAAAGTTGCCTGCACATGACCAAGCCGTACCTCTGCTCTCACTCTTCCTGTTCATTTCTTAGTCTGCGTAACTATACTATTCCTCTCCTTAGGTCCTTTACTTTTTATCTACTCTTCTGGCTTTCCCTTCCTTTTAAACCATCAATTTCACACACTTTGTTTCTTATTTACTTGTAAAAGTAGAATGATTGCTTTTAGAGCCATTATGTATGACTCCATTGATTGTTTTTGCAGCCAGCTGCAATCTGGGCAATCTGGTCCAGCCTGTTCCATTCGCCCTCACTACGTTCAGTATCACTCTGCTCCCCAACCCTACCCCAAATGCCCAACCACACCCACTACACCTAGCATTATCTTTATCTAGACACTCCCATCAATTACAACCAACCAATACAGCCATTACTCTACAAACTCCACCTCCATACACTTCTTCATAATCCCCTCCTGAACTCTTCACTCAATTTCCTCCCACTGTTACTCTAGACAAAAACAATAAGTCTCGAGTCAACAATTTCACACCCTAACTCTAACTAAATTTTACTGTTATCCACACCTACCAATGTCAATAATGTCTTCACACTACAATAGATATACAAAATGTGTTTTCCTACAGTCACCTTGACTCTATTAATAACCAATTACCTAACTTCATACCACAACCATACATATATCCCACAGATATATACTCCATCATATCCTCCACACACTACCCCAAAACGCTGAAATAGCCTCGAACCTCTATAGCACCACACACCTTGGATACTTTCACATCTTCAACATTTGCTGTCTACCTGAGGAAAAATTAGTTGATGTTTGCTTGGGGTATAAAATACCTATGTAATAAGCACTTCCAGGCAAAGATCCAAAGTATTCTAGATTTTGTTGTATATTTGGGAGACATACATATATCCCCCATTGTTTCTTTGTAAATTGCTTATCAACTGTCTCTTCCCAGTCCTTCCTAACCTCCTCTGATTGATTCTTATAGTTGCAATGCAATAATTTATATGCTCTACTAATTATTCCTTTCTTAATGGTAACTTATGTTCTAAATTCTACTAAAAATTCTATCAGTGCTGGTCGTTTATTTAAGACCCCCCTACTTATTTCTCTTTGCCTATACGCTGATATCAATCCTTAATATGGAAGGTATCCTTTAGCCTGCAGTCCAAATAAGGTCTTGGCATCTTCCTATTCTATTACCTTTCTCTCTATAGTTTTTTTTGCTCCCAGCACCTTGGCTCCTTTGCCAGTTTTCTCCAATACAATCCCACCCAGTCTTGCCTATTGTCTGTATCCCTAATTGCAGTCATTGGCAGAGTGTCCTTTCTCCATTCCCATGTTGGCTTAGTTCTTAGAAGATTTTCTGCTACTTTATAAATATAACATTCTGCATGATTACAGTTGTTCTTAAAGGTCTGCATCCAAAATCCCAGTCTCTCCCTGTTTCTTGAGCTTCTCTCCATTTCATCATCATCTCTTTCCACTTTCAATTATAGTTTTCTGCTTGTGGTATGTACAACAGCCTTAACTTTGTTGCTCTGAAATACCCATTCAACGCAGGTAATCCCAAACTGCCCTGTACTATTGCAAGAATAAGATAATCCCACTTGACTCTTGTCGTCTTCTCCTCCCAGATAAAATCTTTCAGGTCTTTATTAATTGCTATCCACAACTTCTCCTTTGCTTGATAAAGATATACCTGACCAGTATATAAGACTAAAGGGAATAAAAAACATTTTAACTGCTTGTATCTTATCAATATCCATACAACAGAACTTCCATTTTCTCAGTTTTTCTGCTATCTTTTATTTAGTTTCTTCCCACATATCCTTAGCTGCCACACCAGTATCATTTTTAATCCAGACTCCTAAATACTTCATTTTATCATGTCCCCATAAATATGGATATTGCTAAACCAGTTCGCATGTAGGTACATCATTTACCGCTATTGCTTTTGTTTTTGCTTCATTAATTTTGTATGTTGAAAAGGTTTGAAACTGTCTCAATATGTTCTGCAACACTGTAGTGTCTCTTTCTGGTTTTGTCAGGTATACAATAATGTCATCTGCAAATAGAGTCAGCTTTTCTTGACTACCATACTAATTATATCCTTGAATTTCTGAGTCCCTTATTTTCTTTCCCAACAGTTCTAAACATAATGCAAATAACAAAGGGGAGAGAGGACATCCCTGCCTGGTTCCTCTGTTCAAGCAGAGATTATCAGAGAGGATCCCACCCACTTTAATTTTCGCCTTTGATCCTTCATATATCCTCCTAATCAACCTTATAATTTTATCAAGGAATGCAAATGCTTTCATTGCTCTGCTCATAAAATCCCAGCTTACTCTGTCAAATGCTTTCTTTGCATCAAGAGCCACCAGCAATAGTGATATTTTCTTACATTCTGCTTCCCTCTGGATCGTCACGGTTCTATTTATGTTGTCAAATGTTTGCCCTCCCTCCACAAAACCACACTGATCCATATCTATCAATTTTGGCATCACTTTTACCATTCTTTTAGCCATTATAGACATAAACACATTATAATCATGATTTGGTATTAAAGTGGGCCTGTATGAAACTGGATCTGATGGATCTTTACCCTCTTTAGGTAGTACAGCTAGTACCGCTTTCTTTCTGGATGTTGGTACTTCTCCTCCTTTTAAAATACTATTAAACAAAACCTTCCAGATCTTCATCAGTTTTGTTCACCTTCCTAGCTTGCAAACCTCCACAGGAATACCATCTAATCCTGGGGACTTTCCTGTAGATTGGTTATACATCACCATTTTTATCTCATCTCCTCCTATCCTAACTGCTAGTAACGGAGCCTCCTCTCCCTCTAGCCTTGGCATATTTAATTCTTCCATAAACATTTCCCTTTGTACCTTTTCTTGATTTCCTCATTTCTCTACTTTATACAGACTATCACAGAATGTCCTAAATATTTCTGAAACTTCTACAGGATCCCTAGTTATCTTCCTTGTAATAGGCTCTAGGTTTGGTGACAGGCCCTTTTAAATTCTGTTGTCTAAGACGTTGTGCTATAAGTTTTGTGCTCTAGAGTTATTATCAAAAAATAGTTGCTTAACCACAGTCTTTCTAAATTCATGCATATTATCAAGGTAGACCCTTATTTTATGTTTAGCACTCTGTAGTTGCTCTTCCTTGTTCTGTGAGATTCCCCCTATTTTGCAATACTTTAATATTTGTCAGTCCCTCTAAATAATTCTTGTTACTTCTTAACCATATCTCCCTTTCTTTTATTTCCAACCTATTTTTACATTCCATTTTAATTTTATCCCACTCCCTAGTTATATTTTCAGAAGTTTCTAACTTCTCTAATAGCTCCTGAATAATTTCCACTACCCATTCCTTAAATTCCTTTCTTTTCAACAGATAGGTGGGAAGCAAAAGTGTCTCATTTTTATTAATTACCCTGTGTTTTTATTTTAGTTATTAAAAAAAAAAAAAAAAAAAACAGTGTAAGAAACTTCTCTGTGTGGAAGATTTTCAGTCCATATATTTCTAGTTAATCACTGTATATTAATCAGATCAGACAATAGCAGTAGAAGTAGCGATGGTAAACTCTTCAAGTCAAAAAGTAATAATAGAAAATATATAATTCTACAGCATTACTAAGTATTCGAAAGTAATCCAAGCAAGGCAGGCAGTCTGTTTCCAGTCGAAAATCCTTTATTAAGTACACAGACAAGCGATCCAAGTAAAACAAAAATAGAGTAATAACCATTTAACCTACACCCAACTCACCACCACCCACAACTGTTCCAGCCTTACACTAATAATTGTCTCCTTTGCTCCTCAGATAAATCTCTTCTGTATATTTCCAAATCTAATAACAAGACTGGAGATTCTCCTTACGCAAATTTTATCTCCAAAATCTGGAACAGTCTCCCTCAATCAATCGTATTAACAGAAAATTTATTCCACTTCAAGTTGCTACTTAAAGACTACCTCATCAAAAGCTCTTGCCACACCCTCGGCTAAACCTTAAACTTCCTACCTTCCCCACTTTCCTACCTTTCTACCTGCCATTACACATTTTAGCAAGATCATATCCAGCTTACATAAACAAAGTCCTTGTTCTCAAACTTTTAACCCCTTCTTCTCCTCCCCATCCCCTCACCTTTTTTTCTCTACATCAGACAATATAACCTGCTAACAACTACTACTTTCTAAAACTGACAGACAATCATATAATTTGAAAAGATAACCTATATGACAACAGCTACTATACTAGAAAATACATATTAATAATCTAAATGATATTAAATTTATATTACTGTTTAAATACCTTGTCTTCTTCTTCTTCTTTCGGCTTTTCCCGGTTAGGGGTCGCTACAGCGGATCACCTGTCAGCTCATGATTGGCAGTGGAGTTTTACGGTGTTGAGTTACCAGCCCGGCACCCAACCTTCCACAGAAGGCACACACATGCACGCACTCACTCCTAGGGCCAATTTTAGAATGTCCAATCCACTTACAGCATGTCTTTGGGATGTGACAGGAAACCAGAGCACCTGGAGGAAACCCACGCAACCACAGGGAGGACATGCAGACACCGCACAGAAGGCACCCCAGCCGAGGATCGAACCAGAGAGCCTCTTGCTGTGAGGGGCAACGCTAACCGCTGCACCACCGCGGCCGCCCCCTCATCTAATCTGTACAAAATATTGTTGCTGATTAATATTATTGCATTTATTATTTGTTGTAAATTAATGTTTGATATATTGTATATTTTTTGTAAACATTGTGTGTTGATATAAGGTGTTACAGAGCTTTTCTCCCCAGGCCTCCACTGAAAATGGGCTCTGTTCCCAGTCGGACTTCCCTGGTAAACAAATATAAAATACAATAAATAATTAATAGAGCATTAAAATATTGCATGATAACTATAAGAATCAATCAGAGAAGGAAGAAAGCATTGGGAAGAGAGACTGGATAAGCAATTCGCAAAGAAACAATGGGGGGATATATGTATGTCTGCCAAATATGCAACAACGTCTAAAAGATTTACGATCTTTGTTTGGAAGTGTTTACATAGGTATTTTCATACCCCAAATACATGTGGTGTCATTAAAACTGGGAGAACAGTTACCAATATGAATGACTGTTAACTGCAAAAATATCTGGATAGATTATATGAGTGAGTGTCATCAAAATAAATGAGTATTAATACTAATAAATGTACTATTTTGAATTTCAGGATTGGAAATAAATGTTGCCCTTATGCCCTGGATAATCAAGTCTGTTTATCTTCAAATGTGGTAAAGGATTTGGGTATTATGGTAGATTCAACTTTGAAGTTTGAAGTCAGTGTAAATATATTATCTGGAAATGTTATAAACTTATTAACAACATTTTCGGTTGCTTTTCCAGTAGATTTATGCTGAGAATCTTACAGTTAAAGAAGCTAGAATGTATTCAGAAAACAAGACCATCTCTTAAGGGAAGACTTTTTTGATGAATGTTTTTGAGCTCAGGTGAAAACTGAAACCACTCTCAGAAAAGTAATTCTTTACTTGTCAGTATAATTGAAACAGTCATGCTGTTAGCTTCAGGGCATAGAAATATGGATGAGGTGTGCCTGGTGGCTGATATGTCAGTGTCTTGGGAAGTCAGAGCCTCAGATGTCCGTGGAAAAGGAAAAAGCAGGAAAACCCAAATCTGTATGAAAAAGGGTACGGGGCAAGGAAAACTCCTTCCACCCTGGGAGTAGTACATAGTGGAATACATGTCCAAAATGTCCAGGTCTGAAACGTTACTGACATATTAGAAGAATGTGAAATGAGCGATGTAAGAGAGAAAAGAACTTCAGTAAAAAAATAACAGAAAGCAATATTATTTTGAATACAGACATGATTTCTCAGCTGTAACAGTTTCAACAAATGGTAAATAAGATCTAAAGAAGAAAGTAATTTCACAGAGCATTATGGGTAAAAGTGAAGGTGTTTAGCAGCAGAAATTACATGTGTCAAGCTACATAATGCCTAATGACATTATTACTGCTGTGGACTTGGATGGATCTTCTCATACCAGATGCATATGTTACTCAGACAGACTAAAAAAATTGTCCTTGTTCTCTGTTCCATATAATGCCCGAAGGTAAAATATTCCTTACTTTCTAGGCCATGAAAGATCCCATTCTATTCCAGCCTTTGTTTGGAACAAACAAACAGGAAAGTTAACTCATACATCCTTTAAAAATAGCAGCAGACAAGTTCTTTACCCATTGTCTCCCTTGTCTTCAGAATAAACACTCAGTCCACTTAAAAAATATTTTTTATCCAACTTTGTAGGGGAGTTAAATGATTATGTGGATATATATATAATTTCTGACATGGGATGATTAAGTCCACGCTTCTCAAATGTCACTAGGCCATACGTTTGGTACTAACACATGACAGTAGGATCCATAGTTACCCAATCATGAACAAAGTTTTTTTTTTCACTTTTGGTATCCCACCTGTCTAAGTGCAGGCAGAGGTTCTCCATTTCACTGGCACAGTTTGCCATTTTTTTTTATTTGGCCTCTGTCTCTATCACTGATCCCCAGTCCCATTGGAAATCTCCCAAAAAGAAAAGGAAGGGTTCATTATTATAGCACCTAGGTGGGGATTTATATTATGTATGATATGAAACTTGGAAAGGAGAAAAAACACCCCTAATTAAGGACAGACCATGCAATGACATTTCATGCACATCATACCATTTTCCCACACATGTAAGCATGCATGTAACAGTAGAATCACCCTCTAGTCTTCTCTGGGCGGGGGCTACTTATGTTAGAAACCCAATTCCTCCTCAAAAGAAATGCAGTTGGCATTAACTACTCAATCCTCCTTCCACTGATTGGTGCTTGCTCCAGCACCAGATTTGCTAGATGATCTTGGGTAACCAGCAGCACAATCAGACAATCTTCCACTGTTCCTGGGGGCAGTGGCAAGAGTTTTCCAATTCTAATGCACTCCCCAGGCTTCATATGCAGGAAGTTAACAGACCCTATAGCCACAACCAAATGTCACTGCAGAAAAATTCAGGACGTCTTTCAGGACAGCACTCAGAGTAAACTGCCACCCTATATCACGACTCTATCCTAGAAACAATATGTGAAAGTATTACTAACAAAATTCAGAGTCACAACACATGTAGCTTCAGAACAAATCCCATCAAAGTGGTTGTTCACATTTTAGCCAAGACAAAAATCCCATCTATGCTAAAGCTGTAAACATGAGGAAGACTAAAAGTAGAAGATGAAGACTTATATAGAAATAAAAGATATCCACACCAACATGATATAAAAGTATGGAATACAATACTTGTGAAAAGCTAATCAAACATTGAAAAGAACCATATACTGTAATAAAAATAAAAATTCCAGGGTTAAACTGAAAGGGGGACCCTGTACATTTTTTTCAAAAATTATTAGAGACTAACTACAAGATGACACATTTTAGCTTAGACTCTATTTCGTAATTTAAGCTCTAAGGTGGATATTTTTCTGAACCAAAAGGCCTTCACTCAAACTGGATGTTACAAATAACAGTTTTAAGTATTACAAGATTTTGCAATAGCAATGTTAAAGATTGTCTTAATACCTTACAGTACAAGCATTGAAACAGCAACATAAATATATGTACTGAAACAGTCTTAGAAAAGAAAAATAATAATGTCTGATATCACATAGTAAAGGAGACTGCATCAAAGAAGCCTATAATAAAACTTTTGATGCTTGTTTTACCATTTATAAAATAAAGAAGAAGTAAGATGTCAGTCAAGTCAATTACTCAGCCAATCAATTGACTGACATCTGAAAGAGATAAAACAGACTGGTCAATACTCAGTTAAATCACAAGCCAATGAAACAATACCTCACTGAAGTAGTGAAATGCTCATCTGAATGTTGTGGCAAACGTTAGAAGTGCATCTTTGACATGTGAAAAGATACTTCTACATTGTGACAGGCTGACAGAAGCTTGTAAACATTTATCAATAAAACAATCAGAAATGGTATACTAAGCTTAATTAAATGCAATTAGTTTTTCATAAAAAGCTGTGGTTGTTGCTTTCAGTAATTTTTGCAGTATGTCAAATGTACAGAAGGTAAACGTAAAATGCACAGAATATGTACATGCTTTCCAAGGAAATGCAGCAGAGCCATTAAAAAATGAAACTGGCTTCTCAAATATGTAGCTATGTATAGCATCTAAAATGCAGTTTTCCTTAAAATATTACTCCAGGTTAAAGGACGCACTACATCTTTTGGACTACAGCTTACCTCCACAGTCAAGAGACTGCAGAAACAGACACTACACAATTAAAATCAAAGCCAAGTAGGAAATAAAGAACCCGGTAGAAACAGCAACTATGAAGTTCAGCTTCTGCCATGTTTTTCAAAAGTAAAGAGAGAGCTGCAGCTCTGAGACAAAAGCTCAAGCCCATGCAATTGTGCAAATGCTGTTTGGGCTTAAAAACAGGAGACAGAATTCAATACAATGTCTAGCCAGTGATAGTGAAAGGACCAAAGAAGATGACAAAGTTTTTATAGATGCCATTTGTCTGAAAAGACTCATTTACTTTGTACACTTTTTGTGCAAATATATAGCAGCTTCTATACCTTTAATTTTTACAAAGCACATTACTTAACTGTTATTTATTTCGAGCAGAGTGTTTTATTAATGTAATTTCACAAGCATGTAGTTTACTTACTATTAAAAATGGGCAGGGAAAACTAAACATTCTGAGTCCTATCTATCTGTACATCAAATTTATTCCATGCAGGCTACCTAGACCTCACATTCAGTGGCAGATGAGATACCTGCTTCTCATAAATTTCAAAATCCAGCAAAATGCCTCCATCCTGAAAAGTCTTTTAACAGGGAAAAACTTTCAAATAGAAATATTCCAACAACAAAACATATACAGCTCAGCAAGCTCCTGCCTGGTGCCTCGCAGAGTTCTACAGCAGCAGAGAGACAAAAGAGAGACTTTGGAGTGATTAAGTATCATTTTCTGCATTTTCTTGCTGCCTTTATCTACTTCTGCCTAAAATGACAATTTTCTAGAGTTTCTGTGATTTAAAAGGCTTGTATCAGCTACATATTGTACTTATTTTATTGCCTGCACTTTAACAAAGTCATTTTTGTGTTTAAATTACCTGTTTCACTGTTGTAGGCTACACACTCAAATGTGGTAGCCATTTCTGTGCATTTAAAGTGTTTTATTTTATTGTATCTGCTTTATTTTCTGAAAAAAAAAAAAAAAAAAACTTGTTTTCCCGCCTTTCTAAGCTAGTATAGTCCAGTTTTCAGGTTAGTGCTGAATTCAGGGTTGTGTTACCAGTTTCTGTGTTTGTCCATACCTTACATGGCTAGAAGGAATTTTCTCTGTTCACTGTGAGAGAGGGAGCTTTGAGCAGCCTATCTGTCCCTGGAGGAGTGGTTTCAGCCCAGAAATGATAGTTTATTGGCCTTTTTGGGCTAATTTCTATCTCTTTAATTTCCCTGCTATAAAACCCACAGTTGCAAGGTTTTTGTGCTTGTATACAGCTCAGCAAACTCCTGCCTGGTGCCCTGCAGAGTTCTACAGCAGCAGAGAGACAAAAGAGAGACTTTGGAGTGATTAAGTATCATTTTTCTGCATTTTCTTACTGCCTTTAGCTAATTCTGCCTAAAACGCCAATTTTCTAGAGTTTCTGTAATTTAAAAAGCTTGTTTCAGCTACATATTGTACGTATTTTACTATATCAGCGGTGGTGCAGTGGTAGCGTTGTTGCCTCACAGCAAGAGGTTCTCCCGTTCGATTCTCAGCTAGTGTGCAGGGAGTGCCTTCTGTGTGGAGTCTGCATATCCTCCCCGCGGGTCGAGTGGCATTCCGAAAGACATGTGTGAATGGGTGTGCCTTCGTTGAAGGTTGGGCGACGAGCTGGCAACTCAGCACCGTGAAAATCTACTGCCAATCATTAGCGGACCGGAGTTCCGCTGTGGCGAAGCCGAAAGCAACATTGTACATATTTTACTGCCTGAACTTTAACAAAGTCATTTTTGTGTTTAAATTACCTGTTTAACTGTTGTAGGCTACACACTCAAGTGTAATAGCCATTTCAGTGCATTTAAAGTGTTTTTTGATTGTATCTACTTTATTTTCTGAAAAAACAAAATAAAAAAACAAAAAATATACTTGTTTTCCCACCTTTCTAAGCTAGTATAGTCCAGTTTTCAGGTTAGTGCTGAATTCAGGGCTGTGTTACAAGTTTCTGTGTTTGCCCATACCTTACTTGGATAGAAGGAAGGTTCTCTGTTCACTGTGAGAGACTGAGCTTTGAGCAGCCTATCTGTCCCTGGAGGAGTGGTTTCAGCCCAGAAATTAGTAGTTTATTGGGCATTTTGGGCTAATTTTGATCTCTTTAATTTCCCTGCTATAAAACCCACATTTGTGCAGTTTTGCATGCCGGGCAGCGCGGGTTAGCTAGGGTATAACTATTCCTGGCTCCACAAAGTCTACTCTTGAATTTTTCCCTTGGAACTAGACAAACTTTCAACTTAAGCACTCAAACAATTCACTTCTCATCCTGGCACTTGCTCTAAACTCATAGCAAGCACTAATAAACCTTAGCACTAGACCCGCCTATACTGTAGAGAAGGACACGGCTCTCTAGTCGACCTTACCAGCCAATCAGTAAAACAGTTCATTGTACCTATCCAGGCATGTCCAAAGGGCAGTTTCAGGTGTACTCTCCAGTCCAACTGGTGAATCTGGGCAATTTGAGGCAATGTTACAATTGCTTCATGTACACAGACAACCCTCTCCTCCTTCCACCAAACACTAATATATGCAAGAGACGCAATTATACAGCCAAACTGGAGGCTAAGCTTTCTCAACCCAAGACTGGACCAGGCAGTCAAGAGGAGAAGGGAATTACTTGCATCATACACCAGTCTCATATAGACCTATGAAACCAGCACAGGTAAAAAAACACACATAAATACATGAAAACATACTCAGAGGCTCTAAATAAAAATGTGCAAAAGCAACAGAAACCTCCAAAGCAGACATCCAGGCAACCTCCACCCCCCCAACACAAACCATGAAACAGATACTTCACAAAACCAGTGTGCCACGCAATCACAGCCCTTAAGACAAAATAACATACCCAACACACTAGTAATAGGTGACTCTATAGTCAGGCACACTGACGTCCTACTCACTAGGCTGAACAAGGAGAAGGTTACTGTTAGCTTCCCGTCAAGTGCCAGGATCCGCCACATAACACAAGCACTCAGGTCACTCCAAAACAAGTGCAAATATGACTCTGTCATTGTCCATGTTGGTGTACATGACCTGAGCCATACCTAACTGGACTACATGAAAAGAGACATGGAGGAGCTCTCTGATCACGTAGCCCAGGCCGGTATGACCCTGACCCTGAGTAGCATCCTGCCCTCACCAAGAATGATACTATGGTATAGAGAAAAAAATTATCAATTTAAACAATTGGCTAAGCTTCTGGTGTCATTCAAAGGGGATCCAGTGTCTGTCAGCCTGGGATGACATGCTTGAGAAGCCATGCTGCTTCGCGAGAGACGACTTGCACCTGTCACCCTTAGGCTTTCAAATACTGGCCAAGGCCCTTGCCAACCCCATAGTGCCTTTTTTCGGCAAGGCTCAAAAGACAAACCCACCGCTGTAAATAGCACAAGTAACAAAAAAATGAGGGTAATGCTACTTAATGCCAGAAGTCTAAACCTCAAAATGCATGCACTCGAGGCACTCCTCAGTATGGAGGAAATCAATATATGTGCAGTAACAGAAACAGAGCACCCCAGCACTACCAGGCTACATCTCATATCATTCATGTCGGCCACAAAACCCGAACCGAAATACAAAAGGCAGGGGAGTATCCATATTCATCAAGGATACCCACACCTCCAGGTTAGTGGCACAGTACGATGCTTCAGAGATCATCCACGTGCAACTAACAACAGGCAAAACTGCTATTTAAATTATAACTTGCTACAGATCACCCACCATGTCCCAGGACCCCCACTCCGCATTCCTGGAAACACTGGGAAACATAAAGGTCCTACCAAACACCCTGATATTGGGTGATTTCAATTACCCAAACATTAACTGGGAGAACTCAAGTATAAACTCCCTTGCCCAACATTTCCTAGAATTTATAAACTCAAATGCCCTGGATTAACTCGTCAACACCCCAACAGAAAAGACAACATATTGGACCTGGTCATCACCAACATGGCGACTGGTGTTCCATACCGGAGATCAAGCAGTCGCTGGTTAGATCTGACCATAAACTAATCACTCTGGATATCCACATTCCGCCACCAACCCTGGTCAAAGAAACCACCATGAAAAACTTTTCAAAAGCAAACTTCACATTACTTAAGACCGAGGTGGGAAGTTTCAAAGTCCCCATGCTAAAGGATAATGCTGTCCAAGCTGCAAAATCCTTTACTAATGCACTCTACGGGCACCTACAAGAATGCATGGATCGTGCTATCCCAAACAAAACCAAGACTCACTCTTCCAAGAAAAGGAAACCAGTCTGGTGGACCCCTGCCATAAACAAGCTATACTATAGAAGGATGAAACTAGTACAGAAAAGAGTAAAATTCCAAGAAGGGAAGACATCCATGATTAGTATCAGCAAGAAACTACGTTCCCTCATAAAATCATCCAAGGCTAGCTTTGAAAGAAAAATTGCCATGGACTCCAAAGATAACCACAAGGCATTCTTTAGCTATGTCAAGAATCTAAGTGGGAATTCTCAGATCTGCTCGGAGTTGGTGCAGAATGGCACAAAATACCCTGAACCAATCGATATAGCCAACATCCTGGCAGACAGGTTCAGTGCAAACTTCACCCCCCCCTCACCCCCAAAAGAGCCCATAACTATACCAGAAGAATGTAGTGCCCCTGACATCACAGACACTCAGGTTAAAACAGCCCTCTCCAAAGCCAAAAACACAACATCAATAGGACCGGATGGTGTCCCAGGCTGCATCCTACATGAGCTCAAAGATGAACTAACCCCTAACCTAAACACACTGCTTAAACTCAGCCTCTCCACAGGCTATGTGCCCACAGAGTGGCGCACAGCAACAGTTATTCTGCTCCACAAAGGTGGTGCCACAACGGACCCTGGGAACTATTGCCCTATAAGCCTGACTAGCTTGGTCTGCAAAGCTATGGAGCGCATCATCATGGATCTCATTAACAGAGACATTGGGAACCTCCAAACACTGGACCCTACCCAGTTCTGCTTTGTTAAGGGCAGATCATGCCTCCTAAACCTGGTGGACTTCTTTGAGACAGTTACCAAGGCTATAGACGAGGGAAAGGTGGCCCACACAGCCTACCTAGACCTCGCAAAGGCCTTTGACACCATTACCCACTCAGGTACTATAGACAAGCTCACCAGCCTGAACATAAACCCCTACATCATGAGATGGGTTGTCACGGACAGAACCCACATGGTAAGAGTTGCAGGAGCTAGGTCTGACTCTAAACTGGTTACAAGTGACATTCCCCAGGGCTCAGTCCTAGGACCCCTCCTGTTCGGCATATAATTCTCAGAGGTACAGGCAAGCACAGGAGGACTATGGCTGACCAAGTTCACAGACGACTGAAAATTAGGGGCTATAACTGACTCTCCAGCTGACACAGACATCCTCCAAAAGGGTCTCACTGAGAAAGATACCTGGTGTCAAAACCATGGCCTCAAGCTAAATGCCAAAAAGTGCACAGTCATCCCCTTTGGAAAAAACAAAGTACCCACAAACTACCACATAGGTGGTAGCCCCCTAAATAGGGAAGACGTAATAAGGGATCTGGGGATGAAGTAGATAGTAACCTCTCCTTTGATAATCACATTGCCAAAGTGGTTAGAAAATCCTTCTATGTGGCCCACCTAATCACAAAAGGGTTTGCATTCAGATCGAAAGAGGTCATTGGGCCCCTCTACGCATCACTCATCAGACCCATCATAGAGTACAATACCCCATTTGGGATGTACCTTACAAGACACCTGCAACAACTGGAAAGACCACAGAAGTACCTCACCAACAGGATCACTGGCCTCAAGCAGATGCCCTATGCAGCTCGAATGAAGAAACTCCAGGTGTACTCAGTTGCATACCGCCTACTCAGAGGTGATCTCTGCCTGACATACAAGGCCATGTCCAACCCAGAATTGATGGACATACTCCACCTAAAGAAAACCATATCCCTTCGAGCCACACGCTCCAGGGATCTAAACCTCACCACAACAATAAATAGGATGTGCTGGAGGGATAGATTCCTGTCCCAGAGACTTTCCATGCTCTGGAACGAGATTCCAATCTACATTAAGCAGAGCTCCTTGCTAACCCTCTTCAACAGAAACCTTGATGAGTGGATGGGAAACAGAAAGTTTACCCCAGGGATCACTTAAATGGCTCTGCTGGACAGAGGCACAGGAAACTAATGTAAGGGGGTGGCGAAAGCCAACACATTCCGGCTAGGCTTATAAATGCCTTCGGGCAGATAGCCTAGTACCTACATATGAACATATGAACCTATGAACCAGAAAAAAACATAAAACATACCAAAACTCAGATGAATTACTAAGTCAGTATAAAACATAACAATATAAAAGAAAAAGAACAAAATAGTAATGAGGGCTGTCACAAAGATGCACATTACAGTAATAAACTCAATAAAAAAAATCAACACAAGTACATTACCTGATCAGGAATAATAAAAGATATCCAAAAGGGCAAAAAAAAAAAACCCTCAAGAAGAAAGTGAAACATAAACCACACAGAAAATGAAGCAACATTGAAAGGGACAGGAAGTGAATAACATAACCTAGGAGTCAAATTACATACACACACACACACACACACACACACACACACACACACACACACACACACACACACACAATGTCCATATGCACATGCTCATGCACACAAACACACACACACACACATATATATATATATATATATATATATATATATATATATATATATATATATATATTTATGGATTTATGTTCTTTAATCCAAAGTACGTTTCATCGAACCGCACTTCCGCGAACTGACTTCCGCGAAACTGCATTTTGTCGAAAATGCACTTTCGCGGAAAAATTAAAAGAAAACTAAACTTTAAAAAAAACACAGTAAACACTAATATGCAAGGGGGCAAGCCCCCCTGCACCCCCTCACTTTAATATTCTCAATCCAAGATCGCACTACAGTGGGGAAAAGGGAATATTCCCTTATCCCCACTGTACCATGATCTCAACAGGAGTCTCCTTAGTTGTACATCAACAGTATATGTTGATGTACAACTAATGGTACATGCAAACTGCATGTTTTTTTTTTCTTTAGCAAAAGTGCATTTTCGACAAATAAGAAGTTATGTACCTACCATAACGTTCCATGTTAGTTGTCTTCTCTCGCCTTCTTTCTTGCTTGATGGGTTCGAGCCGATCCCTCGGCTCCGACTCGGCACTTGCTAAGCTTGAGAGTCACTTTTACCAGCTCAAGGCAGCCCCATATCCCATGATGCAAGGCGGTAAGTACCCAGATCTCGTTTGTTGACAAAGGGCAATAGCACCAAGCATAAAATACTTCCCAAAGGAAGAAGAAACTTACAGATGGAAAAAGGACCAGGTCTTAATGGTCTTTAGCATAATAGTTTCTTATACAAGGTCTGTCCAGGCCAGGGGGAAGGAGGGAGGTCGAAGAAAGAAGAAGCGAGAAGACAACTAACATGGAACGTTATGGTAGGTACATAACTTCTTAATGTTAAGTTGTCAATCTCGCCTTCATTCTTGCTTGATGGGACGTCCCTAGCACCTCTATCCTGGGTGGCTCAATGGAACAAACTCTTGAGGACTGTAGAGCCAAAACTGGCTCTGTCCCTGGAGGCCAAGTCCAATTTGTAATGGGAAACAAAAGTGTGAGGAGTGGCCCAAGTGGCTGCTGCACAAATAGTGTCCAAAGGAAGTCTAGCTTGAAAAGCTGTAGAAGTAGCTAAGCTCCTAGTTGAATGTGCTTTAGGTTTTGAGCACAGCTGTTTTCCCTGAGTATAAATTTCAGAGCTGACCGAAGAAAGCCATCTGGACAAAGTCACTTTAGAAACAGGAAGGCCTTTTTTATTATCCGCATAGGAAACAAAAAGTTGATCAGATTTTCTAAATTTTTTTGTTCTGTCCAAATAATATCTAAGTTGACGATGGACATCAAGATAATGTAGCTTTTGTTCAGCACTATCTGAATAGTTAGGGAAAAAAAACGGGAGATCAATGGATTGATTCAAATTATTCTTTGAAGCGACCTTAGGTAAAAAGGTTGGGTTAGTTCTCAAAGATACTCTGTCTTTGTGAAAACCAAATAGGGGTCGAACCGAAAGAGCATGAAGTTCAGACACCCTCCTGGCAGATGTAATAGCCACTAGAAATAACGTTTCCAAGAAAGATATTTCAGGGAACAAGAAACAGCTGGCTCGAAGGGGGAAGAATCAAGGATGTCAGCACTAAATTTAGATCCCACTGAGGAGGAGGATTCCTGATTGGAGGTTTTAGTAGGAAAATTCCTTTCAAGAAGGCCCTGCAGAGCCTATGGGACATAATATTATGATCTGCTATCCCGACATGAAATTGGAAATAGCAGCCAATTGTACTCTGACTGTGGAAGAAGAGGAGACTGCATGAAAGATCTCTGCTAAGAAGTCAAGAACTGCATGAACAGGGGCAGTAAAGGATCAATATTTTGGGCCTTAGCCCAATAAGAGAAACGTTCCATTTGCTTGTGTAAATCCTCCTGGTAGAGGATTTTAGTGAAGCTACTATGATGTCTCTAACTGGGTTAGAGATCAAAGGAAGCCTGGCTAAGGAAGGAAGTGGAGCAACCATGCTGTGAGGTTGAGAGAAGGGATTGACCGTGCAGCTGACCGATTGGTGAATCAGCAGATCTGGCACTGGGTCCAGATGCCACGGCTGCACCAAAAGGTGATGATGGAGGAACGGAACCAAACTTGTCGAGGCCAGTAAGGGGCAATGAGAATCAATTTGGCTCTCAAAACGGTAGCTTTCTGGATCACCTGAGGGATCAGAGGAAATGGAGGGAAGGCATAAAGAAGTCCCTGGGGCCAATCCTGGGTCAGAGCGTCTCTGGGGATGGCCTGATAGAGGAAGAGGCTGAGAGTAGCAAAATCGCAACATGGACAACCCCATTCCAGAAAAATCTCTTCCGCTATAGATTGCTTGAGAGACCACTCGTGAGGCATGAGGATAGCTCTGCTCAATCTGTCCGCTATAATGTTGGTTGTTGGTTTTCCCAGGGATATGCGTTGCTACCAGAAACCGGATGAGAGGAGATCGCCATTGCCAAAGTCTGGCTTTCGACAACAAGGTGACTTGTGCCCTGTGTTTGTTGATATACCAAACTACAGACATGTCTGTATTGTGACTGCAAATTGCCCTACGAAGAGAAAGTCGCTGGGCTTGCAACGTTAAAGCACTGCTCTCATCTCAGGACATTTATGTGCAGATGTACTGAACGGTTGTTTGCGTCCAGGACGTCCCATGAACCATCCTGCCCTGATAATGACCCCCACCGATCAGGGAGGCATCCGGTGACAGTGGCTATCGGGGACGGAGGTACAAAGCACCTGCCTTGGTGAACCTGAGACGATGTGATCCACCAAGCAAGATGCTCTTTGCATGTCTGTGTCACCAGAATCTGGTGATTTGGAAGTTGCTGGTATGACCACTGTGTGAACAGCATCCACTGAAGAAGGCGCATGTAGAATCGAGCCAGGAAGAAGAGAGTAATGGCCGCAGCCATGAGACCTAATTTTTTAGAACCATTCTGGCCTGTATTTTCTTGCTGGCCAGAATTCTGACATGAGTCTGAATGTCTGAAACTCTTTGTTCTGTAAGGGTAGCTGACATCCGAACAGTGTTTAAGTTGCCTATGAAGGTAATAGACTGGCAGGGCGATAAGGATGACTTTCAAGTTGATTGAGATGCCCAAATGAGAACAAAGGTCTATTGTGTAATCCTGGCTTGTATAAGCTGATGCCTGGTGGTGGCTGACAGGAGCCAGTCGTCGAGAACGGAAACACCTGGAATCCTTGGCGTCTCAGGTGAGCCGTGACCACTGCCATGCATTTGGTGAACACTCTGGGGCTGTAGTGAGACCAAAGGGCAGGGCTCTGAACTGGAAATGACTGACCCCAGCCGAAGCGGAGAAATCTCCTGGGCGTCTGTGAATTTTGATGTGATAGTGCATCCTGAAGATCTATTGAGCACATCCAGTTGTCCTTCTGTAAGAAGGGCAGAATTGACTGAAGGGTGACCATTCGAATCTTGTCTTCCTGACAGACTTGTTGAGTCTGCTGAGATCCAATATTGGTCTCCAGTCTCCCGTCTTTTGGGGACCAAAAGAACCTTGAGTAGATTCGGGCTCTGAATGGTCTATTGTAACTGGCTGAATGGCTCTTTTTGCAGTAGTTTGCAATTTCTGACTCTGCAATCTCCCTTAGACCGGGTGGTACATCTGGAAGGAACTTGAGGGAAGGGACTTTCCTCGAAAGGAATTATGTAACCCTTGGATATGATCGACTGTACCCATCTGTCTTGAGTGAGGGAATGCCAGGCTTCTGGGTACAGTGATAATCTTCCCGACTGCCTCCAAGGAGGGACAGCCGGGCAACACCTCAGGGATGCTGAAAGGGCTTGTCAGAGAGGCTCCCTGTTTCCCTGGTTCTTGGACCCTTCCCTCTAGAGCGTCTGTTATTGTTACCCCTCTGCCTCTAGGGGTAAACTGACCACGTGAATCTGACTCCTTGGGATTTACGGACCACATCTTCCCACCCTTCTGTCCTTTGGGATAAGGCCTAGAAGGGGTGGAAAAACGACTCCAACAGCAGAAAGAGTCTTGCCGTCCTGCTCGCACCTGGTCAAGGTTTCCTTCACCTGAGGGCCAAACAAAGCTGACCCATCAAAGGGAGAATTTGTGAAGGGCCTTAAAGGATCCAAAATCACATAGCCGCATCCAAGCTTGGCGTCTAAGAGCCACACCTGTGCCTGCTCTACTCGCTCCATCCGCAGCATAAGATATTAGCCGCATGGAGGAGTTTGCAATGGAATTGAGGGTTCCTAGCTGAGAAGCAATTTTTCTTGAGCCCCTGCAGCTGTAGGATCCTGAACTACTTCTCCCAGCTCCTTCAGGATATCCCTCTGGAGTCTGGTGAAGTGACATAGGTAATTCAGCATAGCAAAGGTCGCTGAGGAAAACATCCGCTTACATCTATCCATGGTCCTAGAGTCCTTATTAGGAGGATGGGGCACGGAAGGATCTGCAAGTTCCTTTTGGTGGCAGCCACAACCATGGCATCAGGGGACACCCTTAGTAAGGAATTGTTTGTCACTCGGAGCAGTGATAAATTTTGAAGGCCTCCTAGGGACTGGCTCTACAGAGTCAGGAGCTGCCCATGCTTCGTGCAATCACCTGCATAAGGGTCGAAGGCGGAGACACCCAGGAGGTGGAGGGCGAGATCCAACGCCTCTAGGTATACTGACTCATCCTCAGAGGGATTGTTGGTGGGCCAGTTTCCCCTCTGTTTCAGAAGTTCTAGGATGTCTGAGAAGGAGACATCCAGAGGGGATCTAGGGATCCCTCTGACTCATCAAAGTCAGTATCCGAAGTGACAGACTCGGGAGTCTACATGCTTCCTCTTACAAGTCCTCTTCCTAGGAGGA